>NW_026610419.1:0-282969 GCF_029499605.1 Hyla sarda
TTGAGTAGCCAGCACACCTGTGCAGGTAGGGCATGACATGATAGGCAGCTGCCTTGATAGCGGGTGGGTGCTGAATGTTCCTAATTGACAAAATAAGATTAATGCTTATGAAGAAATATAAAATCTCATCCCTTCCCCAATATCGCGCCACACCCCTACCCCTTAATTCCCTGGTTGAACTTGATGGACATATGTCTTTTTTCGACCGTACTAACTATGTAACTATGTAACATAACATGGGGGGGGTCTCCTGGCTGTTCACACAGGTGTGTCATTGCTGTACATTGACCATGCATTGCTTCTGTGGTATTGCAAAGGCAAAGACAAATGCTTCCAGCCATCCATTGCACTAATGGATTGGTCATCAGCTGGCTGTCTATGTCCCGCATCAATATAGACCAAAGTACAGAGGGTTAGGCTATGCTATTGTGCACCTACCTGATGCATCAGAAGGTGCGAGGCCCTTGCTAAATTCTGTGCACAGACTTTGAGATCTATGCTTTAGACTGTATCTAAACCTGCTCCAACATGGACTGACATTCTGGCCTACTTTCAGCCGATGCGACTTGTCTGTCGCTGAACAGTCGCTTTTTATGTATTCAGCACCTATGTATAATGTTGTAAAAATGCTCTAGAAGCTAAAGTCGCAGAAATGTCACACATATTTGGCCTGCAACTTTCTGTGCGACAAATTCAGACAGGAAAAATCAGTATAAATCCTTAGAAAATGATCCCCCAGTGTCTCCATCTGCTGGCGGTATTGAATAAGCATTGCTGCACTGATGGGGTATGCATTAGACGAAAAAAAAGAAGAAAAAGAAGAATAATACGCCCAGAAAAGAGGCGAAAAGGAGAAAAACGTAAAAAAACGTGAAAAAAAAGTAAGAGGAAGAGAAGGGAAAAAAAGGTGGAAATGGGTTTAAAAGTGATTTCGGCGGAGAAATATATATATATATATATATATATATATATATATATGCGCACACACACACATAGATATAAACGTATTCTCCGTTGAGATATTGCAGCCGCTGCTGTGTCCAGGCCCAGGAGCCTTAGCACTGTGCTGTGATGTCACTCAATACCACTGACATCACTAGGTGTAAACAACATCTCTCCTTTGCTGTGTATGTGACTATGGAGCTGTTTGGTGATGTCGTCTATTACGGCCTTCATAGAAGCAACAGGAGATTGTTGCATCCATCTTGAACCCTCAGAACTACAGTGCTATGATGTCACTCACTTCCACAGGCCTTGCAGAGTGTAAACAACAACAACCCAGCTTTGTTGTGTATGTAACCATAGGGATTTGTGATGTCACCTAGAACCTTCACAGCAGCGACAGCTTTATGAGGAGCATCAGCACTGCTCTGCCTGAGCAGAACCATCACCGCCATAGGTTGTCAAATAACCCGGATTTAACCCACACAGGTAAGTCCAATGGGGTGCAGGCATGTCCTCTATGCTTACAGCTTCCCGTGGGTGTTGGTTTGATACCGTTTGGGGACAGCCAAGGAGGCATCTGCAGGCAACAAAGGTAGGTGTGTGCTTGTGTGTGTGTTTCCTATGCAGATCCTAAGCCCAGTGTCACATGCAAGTAGGAGGAGTAAGAAGGGTTCCTGGCAAATCCGGGTTATGGATTGCATTTAAAAAGGCCCCGTGGGAGTGCAATGGGCCCCTGTCTTGCTGCTTAGCAATAATGGTATGGGTTTAGGTTCTGCTGTGTGTACTGGTGGTTGACTGCCCCCCAGCCCAGAGTGTGCATGGAAAATTGTCTGGCAGCCTCCCTGACAGCAAGCAGTGATAGTGCCCATGAAGGGGACCTTGTTGGGCCCGCCCCTTTCACGGTTATCGCTTCTCGGCCTTTTGGCTAAGATCAAGTGTAGTATCTGTTCTTATCAGTTTAATATCTGATACGTCCCCTATCTGGGGACCATATATTAAATGGATTTTTGAGAACGGGGGCCGATTTCGAAGCTTGCTTCCGTCGCCCTATGCATTGACCCGATATGGCAGTATCTTCGGGTACAGTGCACCACCCCCTTACAGGGTTAAAAAGAAAGATTCCTACTTTCATTGCTACCTGCTTGCTGGCTAGCCAGCTAGCCAGCCCTGTGGGCCTTGCTGCTGCTGCAGCCAAAAAACAAAAGGTGGTGCTGCTGCTGCTTCTGCTGCTTCTGCTTGTGTCTGGCCCCTGTTGGAGCGTCCAGGCACAGGACTTCTGCTGCTGCTGACTAAATGGCCTCCTTAATTGGATCATTTGAGTAGCCAGCACACCTGTGCAGGTAGGGCATGACATGATAGGCAGCTGCCTTGATAGCGGGTGGGTGCTGAATGTTCCTAATTGACAAAATAAGATTAATGCTTATGAAGAAATATAAAATCTCATCCCTTCCCCAATATCGCGCCACACCCCTACCCCTTAATTCCCTGGTTGAACTTGATGGACATATGTCTTTTTTCGACCGTACTAACTATGTAACTATGTAACATAACATGGGGGGGGGGGGGGGTCTCCTGGCTGTTCACACAGGTGTGTCATTGCTGTACATTGACCATGCATTGCTTCTGTGGTATTGCAAAGGCAAAGACAAATGCTTCCAGCCATCCATTGCACTAATGGATTGGTCATCAGCTGGCTGTCTATGTCCCGCATCAATATAGACCAAAGTACAGAGGGTTAGGCTATGCTATTGTGCACCTACCTGATGCATCAGAAGGTGCGAGGCCCTTGCTAAATTCTGTGCACAGACTTTGAGATCTATGCTTTAGACTGTATCTAAACCTGCTCCAACATGGACTGACATTCTGGCCTACTTTCAGCCGATGCGACTTGTCTGTCGCTGAACAGTCGCTTTTTATGTATTCAGCACCTATGTATAATGTTGTAAAAATGCTCTAGAAGCTAAAGTCGCAGAAATGTCACACATATTTGGCCTGCAACTTTCTGTGCGACAAATTCAGACAGGAAAAATCAGTATAAATCCTTAGAAAATGATCCCCCAGTGTCTCCATCTGCTGGCGGTATTGAATAAGCATTGCTGCACTGATGGGGTATGCATTAGACGAAAAAAAAGAAGAAAAAGAAGAATAATACGCCCAGAAAAGAGGCGAAAAGGAGAAAAACGTAAAAAAACGTGAAAAAAAAGTAAGAGGAAGAGAAGGGAAAAAAAGGTGGAAATGGGTTTAAAAGTGATTTCGGCGGAGAAATATATATATATATATATATATATATATATATATATATGCGCACACACACACATAGATATAAACGTATTCTCCGTTGAGATATTGCAGCCGCTGCTGTGTCCAGGCCCAGGAGCCTTAGCACTGTGCTGTGATGTCACTCAATACCACTGACATCACTAGGTGTAAACAACATCTCTCCTTTGCTGTGTATGTGACTATGGAGCTGTTTGGTGAT
Source organism: Hyla sarda (assembly GCF_029499605.1). Lineage (NCBI taxonomy): Eukaryota > Metazoa > Chordata > Amphibia > Anura > Hylidae > Hyla > Hyla sarda. The sequence goes on from NW_026610419.1 coordinate 3,425, forward strand.
GTCGTCTATTACGGCCTTCATAGAAGCAACAGGAGATTGTTGCATCCATCTTGAACCCTCAGAACTACAGTGCTATGATGTCACTCACTTCCACAGGCCTTGCAGAGTGTAAACAACAACAACCCAGCTTTGTTGTGTATGTAACCATAGGGATTTGTGATGTCACCTAGAACCTTCACAGCAGCGACAGCTTTATGAGGAGCATCAGCACTGCTCTGCCTGAGCAGAACCATCACCGCCATAGGTTGTCAAATAACCCGGATTTAACCCACACAGGTAAGTCCAATGGGGTGCAGGCATGTCCTCTATGCTTACAGCTTCCCGTGGGTGTTGGTTTGATACCGTTTGGGGACAGCCAAGGAGGCATCTGCAGGCAACAAAGGTAGGTGTGTGCTTGTGTGTGTGTTTCCTATGCAGATCCTAAGCCCAGTGTCACATGCAAGTAGGAGGAGTAAGAAGGGTTCCTGGCAAATCCGGGTTATGGATTGCATTTAAAAAGGCCCCGTGGGAGTGCAATGGGCCCCTGTCTTGCTGCTTAGCAATAATGGTATGGGTTTAGGTTCTGCTGTGTGTACTGGTGGTTGACTGCCCCCCAGCCCAGAGTGTGCATGGAAAATTGTCTGGCAGCCTCCCTGACAGCAAGCAGTGATAGTGCCCATGAAGGGGACCTTGTTGGGCCCGCCCCTTTCACGGTTATCGCTTCTCGGCCTTTTGGCTAAGATCAAGTGTAGTATCTGTTCTTATCAGTTTAATATCTGATACGTCCCCTATCTGGGGACCATATATTAAATGGATTTTTGAGAACGGGGGCCGATTTCGAAGCTTGCTTCCGTCGCCCTATGCATTGACCCGATATGGCAGTATCTTCGGGTACAGTGCACCACCCCCTTACAGGGTTAAAAAGAAAGATTCCTACTTTCATTGCTACCTGCTTGCTGGCTAGCCAGCTAGCCAGCCCTGTGGGCCTTGCTGCTGCTGCAGCCAAAAAACAAAAGGTGGTGCTGCTGCTGCTTCTGCTGCTTCTGCTTCTGCTTGTGTCTGGCCCCTGTTGGAGCGTCCAGGCACAGGACTTCTGCTGCTGCTGACTAAATGGCCTCCTTAATTGGATCATTTGAGTAGCCAGCACACCTGTGCAGGTAGGGCATGACATGATAGGCAGCTGCCTTGATAGCGGGTGGGTGCTGAATGTTCCTAATTGACAAAATAAGATTAATGCTTATGAAGAAATATAAAATCTCATCCCTTCCCCAATATCGCGCCACACCCCTACCCCTTAATTCCCTGGTTGAACTTGATGGACATATGTCTTTTTTCGACCGTACTAACTATGTAACTATGTAACATAACATGGGGGGGGGGGGGGGGGGGGGGTCTCCTGGCTGTTCACACAGGTGTGTCATTGCTGTACATTGACCATGCATTGCTTCTGTGGTATTGCAAAGGCAAAGACAAATGCTTCCAGCCATCCATTGCACTAATGGATTGGTCATCAGCTGGCTGTCTATGTCCCGCATCAATATAGACCAAAGTACAGAGGGTTAGGCTATGCTATTGTGCACCTACCTGATGCATCAGAAGGTGCGAGGCCCTTGCTAAATTCTGTGCACAGACTTTGAGATCTATGCTTTAGACTGTATCTAAACCTGCTCCAACATGGACTGACATTCTGGCCTACTTTCAGCCGATGCGACTTGTCTGTCGCTGAACAGTCGCTTTTTATGTATTCAGCACCTATGTATAATGTTGTAAAAATGCTCTAGAAGCTAAAGTCGCAGAAATGTCACACATATTTGGCCTGCAACTTTCTGTGCGACAAATTCAGACAGGAAAAATCAGTATAAATCCTTAGAAAATGATCCCCCAGTGTCTCCATCTGCTGGCGGTATTGAATAAGCATTGCTGCACTGATGGGGTATGCATTAGACGAAAAAAAAGAAGAAAAAGAAGAATAATACGCCCAGAAAAGAGGCGAAAAGGAGAAAAACGTAAAAAAACGTGAAAAAAAAGTAAGAGGAAGAGAAGGGAAAAAAAGGTGGAAATGGGTTTAAAAGTGATTTCGGCGGAGATATATATATATATATATATATATATATATATATATATATATATATATGCGCACACACACACATAGATATAAACGTATTCTCCGTTGAGATATTGCAGCCGCTGCTGTGTCCAGGCCCAGGAGCCTTAGCACTGTGCTGTGATGTCACTCAATACCACTGACATCACTAGGTGTAAACAACATCTCTCCTTTGCTGTGTATGTGACTATGGAGCTGTTTGGTGATGTCGTCTATTACGGCCTTCATAGAAGCAACAGGAGATTGTTGCATCCATCTTGAACCCTCAGAACTACAGTGCTATGATGTCACTCACTTCCACAGGCCTTGCAGAGTGTAAACAACAACAACCCAGCTTTGTTGTGTATGTAACCATAGGGATTTGTGATGTCACCTAGAACCTTCACAGCAGCGACAGCTTTATGAGGAGCATCAGCACTGCTCTGCCTGAGCAGAACCATCACCGCCATAGGTTGTCAAATAACCCGGATTTAACCCACACAGGTAAGTCCAATGGGGTGCAGGCATGTCCTCTATGCTTACAGCTTCCCGTGGGTGTTGGTTTGATACCGTTTGGGGACAGCCAAGGAGGCATCTGCAGGCAACAAAGGTAGGTGTGTGCTTGTGTGTGTGTTTCCTATGCAGATCCTAAGCCCAGTGTCACATGCAAGTAGGAGGAGTAAGAAGGGTTCCTGGCAAATCCGGGTTATGGATTGCATTTAAAAAGGCCCCGTGGGAGTGCAATGGGCCCCTGTCTTGCTGCTTAGCAATAATGGTATGGGTTTAGGTTCTGCTGTGTGTACTGGTGGTTGACTGCCCCCCAGCCCAGAGTGTGCATGGAAAATTGTCTGGCAGCCTCCCTGACAGCAAGCAGTGATAGTGCCCATGAAGGGGACCTTGTTGGGCCCGCCCCTTTCACGGTTATCGCTTCTCGGCCTTTTGGCTAAGATCAAGTGTAGTATCTGTTCTTATCAGTTTAATATCTGATACGTCCCCTATCTGGGGACCATATATTAAATGGATTTTTGAGAACGGGGGCCGATTTCGAAGCTTGCTTCCGTCGCCCTATGCATTGACCCGATATGGCAGTATCTTCGGGTACAGTGCACCACCCCCTTACAGGGTTAAAAAGAAAGATTCCTACTTTCATTGCTACCTGCTTGCTGGCTAGCCAGCTAGCCAGCCCTGTGGGCCTTGCTGCTGCTGCAGCCAAAAAACAAAAGGTGGTGCTGCTGCTGCTTCTGCTGCTTCTGCTTCTGCTTGTGTCTGGCCCCTGTTGGAGCGTCCAGGCACAGGACTTCTGCTGCTGCTGACTAAATGGCCTCCTTAATTGGATCATTTGAGTAGCCAGCACACCTGTGCAGGTAGGGCATGACATGATAGGCAGCTGCCTTGATAGCGGGTGGGTGCTGAATGTTCCTAATTGACAAAATAAGATTAATGCTTATGAAGAAATATAAAATCTCATCCCTTCCCCAATATCGCGCCACACCCCTACCCCTTAATTCCCTGGTTGAACTTGATGGACATATGTCTTTTTTCGACCGTACTAACTATGTAACTATGTAACATAACATGGGGGGGGGGGGTGTCTCCTGGCTGTTCACACAGGTGTGTCATTGCTGTACATTGACCATGCATTGCTTCTGTGGTATTGCAAAGGCAAAGACAAATGCTTCCAGCCATCCATTGCACTAATGGATTGGTCATCAGCTGGCTGTCTATGTCCCGCATCAATATAGACCAAAGTACAGAGGGTTAGGCTATGCTATTGTGCACCTACCTGATGCATCAGAAGGTGCGAGGCCCTTGCTAAATTCTGTGCACAGACTTTGAGATCTATGCTTTAGACTGTATCTAAACCTGCTCCAACATGGACTGACATTCTGGCCTACTTTCAGCCGATGCGACTTGTCTGTCGCTGAACAGTCGCTTTTTATGTATTCAGCACCTATGTATAATGTTGTAAAAATGCTCTAGAAGCTAAAGTCGCAGAAATGTCACACATATTTGGCCTGCAACTTTCTGTGCGACAAATTCAGACAGGAAAAATCAGTATAAATCCTTAGAAAATGATCCCCCAGTGTCTCCATCTGCTGGCGGTATTGAATAAGCATTGCTGCACTGATGGGGTATGCATTAGACGAAAAAAAAGAAGAAAAAGAAGAATAATACGCCCAGAAAAGAGGCGAAAAGGAGAAAAACGTAAAAAAACGTGAAAAAAAAGTAAGAGGAAGAGAAGGGAAAAAAAGGTGGAAATGGGTTTAAAAGTGATTTCGGCGGAGAATATATATATATATATATATATATATATATATATATATATATATATGCGCACACACACACATAGATATAAACGTATTCTCCGTTGAGATATTGCAGCCGCTGCTGTGTCCAGGCCCAGGAGCCTTAGCACTGTGCTGTGATGTCACTCAATACCACTGACATCACTAGGTGTAAACAACATCTCTCCTTTGCTGTGTATGTGACTATGGAGCTGTTTGGTGATGTCGTCTATTACGGCCTTCATAGAAGCAACAGGAGATTGTTGCATCCATCTTGAACCCTCAGAACTACAGTGCTATGATGTCACTCACTTCCACAGGCCTTGCAGAGTGTAAACAACAACAACCCAGCTTTGTTGTGTATGTAACCATAGGGATTTGTGATGTCACCTAGAACCTTCACAGCAGCGACAGCTTTATGAGGAGCATCAGCACTGCTCTGCCTGAGCAGAACCATCACCGCCATAGGTTGTCAAATAACCCGGATTTAACCCACACAGGTAAGTCCAATGGGGTGCAGGCATGTCCTCTATGCTTACAGCTTCCCGTGGGTGTTGGTTTGATACCGTTTGGGGACAGCCAAGGAGGCATCTGCAGGCAACAAAGGTAGGTGTGTGCTTGTGTGTGTGTTTCCTATGCAGATCCTAAGCCCAGTGTCACATGCAAGTAGGAGGAGTAAGAAGGGTTCCTGGCAAATCCGGGTTATGGATTGCATTTAAAAAGGCCCCGTGGGAGTGCAATGGGCCCCTGTCTTGCTGCTTAGCAATAATGGTATGGGTTTAGGTTCTGCTGTGTGTACTGGTGGTTGACTGCCCCCCAGCCCAGAGTGTGCATGGAAAATTGTCTGGCAGCCTCCCTGACAGCAAGCAGTGATAGTGCCCATGAAGGGGACCTTGTTGGGCCCGCCCCTTTCACGGTTATCGCTTCTCGGCCTTTTGGCTAAGATCAAGTGTAGTTTCGGCTCACTTGGTCTGGCCAGAGGGTGTCTGGGGTACCCGGCTCCTTGGCCTTGGGGGATCGTCCTTCCTAACGGAGGGACTTCACCCCCTTGCTGCAATTGGGGAGCCGGCCTAGTCCCCGGACAACGGGGAGCGATCCCCTTTCACTGCCCACATTCTCTGGGGGAGTGTCTTTTGTTCCTGTTGGACGTGATTTTCTACAAGATGGCAGAAGAACCGGAGATGCCTGGAACCAGAGAAGAGGAGATGCCCTTTTTCGGGAGGATTAAAAATGGCGTTCGCATCCTGCTGAAGGACTCTGCTAAGAGAGGAAGAGGACTTTCTTTTGTAGTGGAGGACATGCTGTTTGGACTTCTGCACGTATCCAAGGTACAGATTCTTTCTATGCTGGAATTCCCCAAGAGGGGGTGTTATGACATAATCTTTGTCTCTGATGAAGATTGTGATTCATTTTGTAAGAAAGTGGATGCCTCTAAGACTCATGTAATCTGGGAAGGCGTGGAAGTTATTCCCCATTTTCCAGGGAAAGAAAAAATATTGACTGTAAGAATGTATAGTCCATATATCCCTGAGGAGGACATAGTTGTTTTTTTGGACCAGTTTTGTGAAGAGATTGTGCCTTTGGGTAAAGTATTTAACCAGTATGGGGTTTGGACAACAAAATGGAAGTTTAAAGTAAAATTTAGGGAGGAGGCGGGAGGGGGAACAGTGTTTCCTCCTTCCCGTTTCAAGATAGGTTCCATAAATGGGGACCTGTTTTTTGCTGGAATGCAGAATTTCTGCCGTAAGTGCAGACAATATGGACACCTGAAAGATGAATGTACGTATCTATGGTGTTATAAATGCCAGAAGGAAGGACATGGAACAGAGTCGTGTACCCTGAGGGGTAAATGTAATTTGTGTAACCAAAGTGGACATTTGTACGCAAATTGTCCAAAGAAGAAAAAGAAGAGAGAAGATGTGGGTTTGCTGCAAGATGAACCAGAAATTAATAAGAAGACTGGGCATTACTCTAAAAACTGCCCAGAAAAATCTGTGGCTATGGAGTTTGAAAGTGAAGTAAAGTTGAAGAGGAAGAAAAAAGAAGAAGAAAGTGGGAGTGAGGCTTCTGAAGGGGAGCCAACAGAGGAATTGAAGAAAAGATTTCTTGGTGAATATTTTGTTGGTTTTTTGGGCGAGGTGCTGGACCAAGCCCCAAAGGAAGAAAGAGAAGTATTTGTGCAAGATTTACTAAAATTTAAAATAAAAGTGAACACTCGACTTGAAACTGCGAGGGAAAAAGTATTGCAGTCCTTAAAGCCTGATGTGGGACGCTTCATGGCGACCTACCAAGTGTCGCCATGGTTGGCAGTTCCAGTTAAAAAAGCTTTGAAGAGTGGAGCTCTTCAATTCGGATTAATTGATTATTTGGGAGTTTTTGCTTGGAGAAAGGGTTTGATTTTGGAATAAGGTTTATTTGAGTTTTTGTTGTTAGTTATGTTGTTTTAATTTGTTTTATTTTGGAAATAAATAAAAAAGTTACCTGATGATGAGCACAAAAATCTAGTTCACATAAGATCTTAGAACTATGATTTAGTTCTGAGGGAAACTTAAAAAAAAATCTGTTCTTATCAGTTTAATATCTGGTACGTCCCCTATCTGGGGACCATATATTAAATGGATTTTTGAGAACGGGGGCCGATTTCGAAGCTTGCTTCCGTCGCCCTATGCATTGACCCGATATGGCAGTATCTTCGGGTACAGTGCACCACCCCCTTACAGGGTTAAAAAGAAAGATTCCTACTTTCATTGCTACCTGCTTGCTGGCTAGCCAGCTAGCCAGCCCTGTGGGCCTTGCTGCTGCTGCAGCCAAAAAACAAAAGGTGGTGCTGCTGCTGCTTCTGCTGCTTCTGCTTCTGCTTGTGTCTGGCCCCTGTTGGAGCGTCCAGGCACAGGACTTCTGCTGCTGCTGACTAAATGGCCTCCTTAATTGGATCATTTGAGTAGCCAGCACACCTGTGCAGGTAGGGCATGACATGATAGGCAGCTGCCTTGATAGCGGGTGGGTGCTGAATGTTCCTAATTGACAAAATAAGATTAATGCTTATGAAGAAATATAAAATCTCATCCCTTCCCCAATATCGCGCCACACCCCTACCCCTTAATTCCCTGGTTGAACTTGATGGACATATGTCTTTTTTCGACCGTACTAACTATGTAACTATGTAACATAACATGGGGGGGGGGGTCTCCTGGCTGTTCACACAGGTGTGTCATTGCTGTACATTGACCATGCATTGCTTCTGTGGTATTGCAAAGGCAAAGACAAATGCTTCCAGCCATCCATTGCACTAATGGATTGGTCATCAGCTGGCTGTCTATGTCCCGCATCAATATAGACCAAAGTACAGAGGGTTAGGCTATGCTATTGTGCACCTACCTGATGCATCAGAAGGTGCGAGGCCCTTGCTAAATTCTGTGCACAGACTTTGAGATCTATGCTTTAGACTGTATCTAAACCTGCTCCAACATGGACTGACATTCTGGCCTACTTTCAGCCGATGCGACTTGTCTGTCGCTGAACAGTCGCTTTTTATGTATTCAGCACCTATGTATAATGTTGTAAAAATGCTCTAGAAGCTAAAGTCGCAGAAATGTCACACATATTTGGCCTGCAACTTTCTGTGCGACAAATTCAGACAGGAAAAATCAGTATAAATCCTTAGAAAATGATCCCCCAGTGTCTCCATCTGCTGGCGGTATTGAATAAGCATTGCTGCACTGATGGGGTATGCATTAGACGAAAAAAAAGAAGAAAAAGAAGAATAATACGCCCAGAAAAGAGGCGAAAAGGAGAAAAACGTAAAAAAACGTGAAAAAAAAGTAAGAGGAAGAGAAGGGAAAAAAAGGTGGAAATGGGTTTAAAAGTGATTTCGGCGGAGAAATATATATATATATATATATATATATATATATATATATATATATGCGCACACACACACATAGATATAAACGTATTCTCCGTTGAGATATTGCAGCCGCTGCTGTGTCCAGGCCCAGGAGCCTTAGCACTGTGCTGTGATGTCACTCAATACCACTGACATCACTAGGTGTAAACAACATCTCTCCTTTGCTGTGTATGTGACTATGGAGCTGTTTGGTGATGTCGTCTATTACGGCCTTCATAGAAGCAACAGGAGATTGTTGCATCCATCTAGAACCCTCAGAACTACAGTGCTATGATGTCACTCACTTCCACAGGCCTTGCAGAGTGTAAACAACAACAACCCAGCTTTGTTGTGTATGTAACCATAGGGATTTGTGATGTCACCTAGAACCTTCACAGCAGCGACAGCTTTATGAGGAGCATCAGCACTGCTCTGCCTGAGCAGAACCATCACCGCCATAGGTTGTCAAATAACCCGGATTTAACCCACACAGGTAAGTCCAATGGGGTGCAGGCATGTCCTCTATGCTTACAGCTTCCCGTGGGTGTTGGTTTGATACCGTTTGGGGACAGCCAAGGAGGCATCTGCAGGCAACAAAGGTAGGTGTGTGCTTGTGTGTGTGTTTCCTATGCAGATCCTAAGCCCAGTGTCACATGCAAGTAGGAGGAGTAAGAAGGGTTCCTGGCAAATCCGGGTTATGGATTGCATTTAAAAAGGCCCCGTGGGAGTGCAATGGGCCCCTGTCTTGCTGCTTAGCAATAATGGTATGGGTTTAGGTTCTGCTGTGTGTACTGGTGGTTGACTGCCCCCCAGCCCAGAGTGTGCATGGAAAATTGTCTGGCAGCCTCCCTGACAGCAAGCAGTGATAGTGCCCATGAAGGGGACCTTGTTGGGCCCGCCCCTTTCACGGTTATCGCTTCTCGGCCTTTTGGCTAAGATCAAGTGTAGTATCTGTTCTTATCAGTTTAATATCTGATACGTCCCCTATCTGGGGACCATATATTAAATGGATTTTTGAGAACGGGGGCCGATTTCGAAGCTTGCTTCCGTCGCCCTATGCATTGACCCGATATGGCAGTATCTTCGGGTACAGTGCACCACCCCCTTACAGGGTTAAAAAGAAAGATTCCTACTTTCATTGCTACCTGCTTGCTGGCTAGCCAGCTAGCCAGCCCTGTGGGCCTTGCTGCTGCTGCAGCCAAAAAACAAAAGGTGGTGCTGCTGCTGCTTCTGCTGCTTCTGCTTCTGCTTGTGTCTGGCCCCTGTTGGAGCGTTCAGGCACAGGACTTCTGCTGCTGCTGACTAAATGGCCTCCTTAATTGGATCATTTGAGTAGCCAGCACACATGTGCAGGTAGGGCATGACATGATAGGCAGCTGCCTTGATAGCGGGTGGGTGCTGAATGTTCCTAATTGACAAAATAAGATTAATGCTTATGAAGAAATATAAAATCTCATCCCTTCCCCAATATCGCGCCACACCCCTACCCCTTAATTCCCTGGTTGAACTTGATGGACATATGTCTTTTTTCGACCGTACTAACTATGTAACTATGTAACATAACATGGGGGGGGGGGGGGGGGGGGTCTCCTGGCTGTTCACACAGGTGTGTCATTGCTGTACATTGACCATGCATTGCTTCTGTGGTATTGCAAAGGCAAAGACAAATGCTTCCAGCCATCCATTGCACTAATGGATTGGTCATCAGCTGGCTGTCTATGTCCCGCATCAATATAGACCAAAGTACAGAGGGTTAGGCTATGCTATTGTGCACCTACCTGATGCATCAGAAGGTGCGAGGCCCTTGCTAAATTCTGTGCACAGACTTTGAGATCTATGCTTTAGACTGTATCTAAACCTGCTCCAACATGGACTGACATTCTGGCCTACTTTCAGCCGATGCAACTTGTCTGTCGCTGAACAGTCGCTTTTTATGTATTCAGCACCTATGTATAATGTTGTAAAAATGCTCTAGAAGCTAAAGTCGCAGAAATGTCACACATATTTGGCCTGCAACTTTCTGTGCGACAAATTCAGACAGGAAAAATCAGTATAAATCCTTAGAAAATGATCCCCCAGTGTCTCCATCTGCTGGCGGTATTGAATAAGCATTGCTGCACTGATGGGGTATGCATTAGACGAAAAAAAAGAAGAAAAAGAAGAATAATACGCCCAGAAAAGAGGCGAAAAGGAGAAAAACGTAAAAAAACGTGAAAAAAAAGTAAGAGGAAGAGAAGGGAAAAAAAGGTGGAAATGGGTTTAAAAGTGATTTCGGCGGAGAAATATATATATATATATATATATATATATATATATATATGCGCACACACACACATAGATATAAACGTATTCTCCGTTGAGATATTGCAGCCGCTGCTGTGTCCAGGCCCAGGAGCCTTAGCACTGTGCTGTGATGTCACTCAATACCACTGACATCACTAGGTGTAAACAACATCTCTCCTTTGCTGTGTATGTGACTATGGAGCTGTTTGGTGATGTCGTCTATTACGGCCTTCATAGAAGCAACAGGAGATTGTTGCATCCATCTTGAACCCTCAGAACTACAGTGCTATGATGTCACTCACTTCCACAGTAGTGTTGCTTGCGAATATTCGCAATTCGAATATTATTCGCGAATATCGCATATTCGCGAATTCGCGAATTTCGCGAATATAGCGCTATATATTCGTAATTACGAATATTCATTTTTTTTCTTTTTTTTTCTTCACAGTACACATCACAGTGATCACCCCTCTCTGCTTCCAGCTTGTGTGGTGTAAAGAAGGCTCTAATACTACTGTGTGAGACTGGCGTGCGAAAATTCGCATATACGAAAATTAACATATGCTAATTTTCGCATATGCGAATTTACACATGTTAATTTTCGCATACACATATTTTCGCATATGCGAAAATAAAACGAGAATATAACGAATATGCGAATATTCGCGAATATATGACGAATATTCGTCCATATATTCGCGAATATTCGCGAATTCGAATATGGCCTATGCCGCTCAACACTATTCCACAGGCCTTGCAGAGTGTAAACAACAACAACCCAGCTTTGTTGTGTATGTAACCATAGGGATTTGTGATGTCACCTAGAACCTTCACAGCAGCGACAGCTTTATGAGGAGCATCAGCACTGCTCTGCCTGAGCAGAACCATCACCGCCATAGGTTGTCAAATAACCCGGATTTAACCCACACAGGTAAGTCCAATGGGGTGCAGGCATGTCCTCTATGCTTACAGCTTCCCGTGGGTGTTGGTTTGATACCGTTTGGGGACAGCCAAGGAGGCATCTGCAGGCAACAAAGGTAGGTGTGTGCTTGTGTGTGTGTTTCCTATGCAGATCCTAAGCCCAGTGTCACATGCAAGTAGGAGGAGTAAGAAGGGTTCCTGGCAAATCCGGGTTATGGATTGCATTTAAAAAGGCCCCGTGGGAGTGCAATGGGCCCCTGTCTTGCTGCTTAGCAATAATGGTATGGGTTTAGGTTCTGCTGTGTGTACTGGTGGTTGACTGCCCCCCAGCCCAGAGTGTGCATGGAAAATTGTCTGGCAGCCTCCCTGACAGCAAGCAGTGATAGTGCCCATGAAGGGGACCTTGTTGGGCCCGCCCCTTTCACGGTTATCGCTTCTCGGCCTTTTGGCTAAGATCAAGTGTAGTATCTGTTCTTATCAGTTTAATATCTGATACGTCCCCTATCTGGGGACCATATATTAAATGGATTTTTGAGAACGGGGGCCGATTTCGAAGCTTGCTTCCGTCGCCCTATGCATTGACCCGATATGGCAGTATCTTCGGGTACAGTGCACCACCCCCTTACAGGGTTAAAAAGAAAGATTCCTACTTTCATTGCTACCTGCTTGCTGGCTAGCCAGCTAGCCAGCCCTGTGGGCCTTGCTGCTGCTGCAGCCAAAAAACAAAAGGTGGTGCTGCTGCTGCTTCTGCTGCTTCTGCTTCTGCTTGTGTCTGGCCCCTGTTGGAGCGTCCAGGCACAGGACTTCTGCTGCTGCTGACTAAATGGCCTCCTTAATTGGATCATTTGAGTAGCCAGCACACCTGTGCAGGTAGGGCATGACATGATAGGCAGCTGCCTTGATAGCGGGTGGGTGCTGAATGTTCCTAATTGACAAAATAAGATTAATGCTTATGAAGAAATATAAAATCTCATCCCTTCCCCAATATCGCGCCACACCCCTACCCCTTAATTCCCTGGTTGAACTTGATGGACATATGTCTTTTTTCGACCGTACTAACTATGTAACTATGTAACATAACATGGGGGGGGGGGGGGGGGGGGTCTCCTGGCTGTTCACACAGGTGTGTCATTGCTGTACATTGACCATGCATTGCTTCTGTGGTATTGCAAAGGCAAAGACAAATGCTTCCAGCCATCCATTGCACTAATGGATTGGTCATCAGCTGGCTGTCTATGTCCCGCATCAATATAGACCAAAGTACAGAGGGTTAGGCTATGCTATTGTGCACCTACCTGATGCATCAGAAGGTGCGAGGCCCTTGCTAAATTCTGTGCACAGACTTTGAGATCTATGCTTTAGACTGTATCTAAACCTGCTCCAACATGGACTGACATTCTGGCCTACTTTCAGCCGATGCGACTTGTCTGTCGCTGAACAGTCGCTTTTTATGTATTCAGCACCTATGTATAATGTTGTAAAAATGCTCTAGAAGCTAAAGTCGCAGAAATGTCACACATATTTGGCCTGCAACTTTCTGTGCGACAAATTCAGACAGGAAAAATCAGTATAAATCCTTAGAAAATTATCCCCCAGTGTCTCCATCTGCTGGCGGTATTGAATAAGCATTGCTGCACTGATGGGGTATGCATTAGACGAAAAAAAAGAAGAAAAAGAAGAATAATACGCCCAGAAAAGAGGCGAAAAGGAGAAAAACGTAAAAAAACGTGAAAAAAAAGTAAGAGGAAGAGAAGGGAAAAAAAGGTGGAAATGGGTTTAAAAGTGATTTCGGCGGAGAAATATATATATATATATATATATATATATATATATATATATATATATATATATGCGCACACACACACATAGATATAAACGTATTCTCCGTTGAGATATTGCAGCCGCTGCTGTGTCCAGGCCCAGGAGCCTTAGCACTGTGCTGTGATGTCACTCAATACCACTGACATCACTAGGTGTAAACAACATCTCTCCTTTGCTGTGTATGTGACTATGGAGCTGTTTGGTGATGTCGTCTATTACGGCCTTCATAGAAGCAACAGGAGATTGTTGCATCCATCTTGAACCCTCAGAACTACAGTGCTATGATGTCACTCACTTCCACAGGCCTTGCAGAGTGTAAACAACAACAACCCAGCTTTGTTGTGTATGTAACCATAGGGATTTGTGATGTCACCTAGAACCTTCACAGCAGCGACAGCTTTATGAGGAGCATCAGCACTGCTCTGCCTGAGCAGAACCATCACCGCCATAGGTTGTCAAATAACCCGGATTTAACCCACACAGGTAAGTCCAATGGGGTGCAGGCATGTCCTCTATGCTTACAGCTTCCCGTGGGTGTTGGTTTGATACCGTTTGGGGACAGCCAAGGAGGCATCTGCAGGCAACAAAGGTAGGTGTGTGCTTGTGTGTGTGTTTCCTATGCAGATCCTAAGCCCAGTGTCACATGCAAGTAGGAGGAGTAAGAAGGGTTCCTGGCAAATCCGGGTTATGGATTGCATTTAAAAAGGCCCCGTGGGAGTGCAATGGGCCCCTGTCTTGCTGCTTAGCAATAATGGTATGGGTTTAGGTTCTGCTGTGTGTACTGGTGGTTGACTGCCCCCCAGCCCAGAGTGTGCATGGAAAATTGTCTGGCAGCCTCCCTGACAGCAAGCAGTGATAGTGCCCATGAAGGGGACCTTGTTGGGCCCGCCCCTTTCACGGTTATCGCTTCTCGGCCTTTTGGCTAAGATCAAGTGTAGTATCTGTTCTTATCAGTTTAATATCTGATACGTCCCCTATCTGGGGACCATATATTAAATGGATTTTTGAGAACGGGGGCCGATTTCGAAGCTTGCTTCCGTCGCCCTATGCATTGACCCGATATGGCAGTATCTTCGGGTACAGTGCACCACCCCCTTACAGGGTTAAAAAGAAAGATTCCTACTTTCATTGCTACCTGCTTGCTGGCTAGCCAGCTAGCCAGCCCTGTGGGCCTTGCTGCTGCTGCAGCCAAAAAACAAAAGGTGGTGCTGCTGCTGCTTCTGCTGCTTCTGCTTCTGCTTGTGCCTGGCCCCTGTTGGAGCGTCCAGGCACAGGACTTCTGCTGCTGCTGACTAAATGGCCTCCTTAATTGGATCATTTGAGTAGCCAGCACACCTGTGCAGGTAGGGCATGACATGATAGGCAGCTGCCTTGATAGCGGGTGGGTGCTGAATGTTCCTAATTGACAAAATAAGATTAATGCTTATGAAGAAATATAAAATCTCATCCCTTCCCCAATATCGCGCCACACCCCTACCCCTTAATTCCCTGGTTGAACTTGATGGACATATGTCTTTTTTCGACCGTACTAACTATGTAACTATGTAACATAACATGGGGGGGGGGGGGGGGGTCTCCTGGCTGTTCACACAGGTGTGTCATTGCTGTACATTGACCATGCATTGCTTCTGTGGTATTGCAAAGGCAAAGACAAATGCTTCCAGCCATCCATTGCACTAATGGATTGGTCATCAGCTGGCTGTCTATGTCCCGCATCAATATAGACCAAAGTACAGAGGGTTAGGCTATGCTATTGTGCACCTACCTGATGCATCAGAAGGTGCGAGGCCCTTGCTAAATTCTGTGCACAGACTTTGAGATCTATGCTTTAGACTGTATCTAAACCTGCTCCAACATGGACTGACATTCTGGCCTACTTTCAGCCGATGCGACTTGTCTGTCGCTGAACAGTCGCTTTTTATGTATTCAGCACCTATGTATAATGTTGTAAAAATGCTCTAGAAGCTAAAGTCGCAGAAATGTCACACATATTTGGCCTGCAACTTTCTGTGCGACAAATTCAGACAGGAAAAATCAGTATAAATCCTTAGAAAATTATCCCCCAGTGTCTCCATCTGCTGGCGGTATTGAATAAGCATTGCTGCACTGATGGGGTATGCATTAGACGAAAAAAAAGAAGAAAAAGAAGAATAATACGCCCAGAAAAGAGGCGAAAAGGAGAAAAACGTAAAAAAACGTGAAAAAAAAGTAAGAGGAAGAGAAGGGAAAAAAAGGTGGAAATGGGTTTAAAAGTGATTTCGGCGGAGAAATATATATATATATATATATATATATATATATATATATATATATATGCGCACACACACACATAGATATAAACGTATTCTCCGTTGAGATATTGCAGCCGCTGCTGTGTCCAGGCCCAGGAGCCTTAGCACTGTGCTGTGATGTCACTCAATACCACTGACATCACTAGGTGTAAACAACATCTCTCCTTTGCTGTGTATGTGACTATGGAGCTGTTTGGTGATGTCGTCTATTACGGCCTTCATAGAAGCAACAGGAGATTGTTGCATCCATCTTGAACCCTCAGAACTACAGTGCTATGATGTCACTCACTTCCACAGGCCTTGCAGAGTGTAAACAACAACAACCCAGCTTTGTTGTGTATGTAACCATAGGGATTTGTGATGTCACCTAGAACCTTCACAGCAGCGACAGCTTTATGAGGAGCATCAGCACTGCTCTGCCTGAGCAGAACCATCACCGCCATAGGTTGTCAAATAACCCGGATTTAACCCACACAGGTAAGTCCAATGGGGTGCAGGCATGTCCTCTATGCTTACAGCTTCCCGTGGGTGTTGGTTTGATACCGTTTGGGGACAGCCAAGGAGGCATCTGCAGGCAACAAAGGTAGGTGTGTGCTTGTGTGTGTGTTTCCTATGCAGATCCTAAGCCCAGTGTCACATGCAAGTAGGAGGAGTAAGAAGGGTTCCTGGCAAATCCGGGTTATGGATTGCATTTAAAAAGGCCCCGTGGGAGTGCAATGGGCCCCTGTCTTGCTGCTTAGCAATAATGGTATGGGTTTAGGTTCTGCTGTGTGTACTGGTGGTTGACTGCCCCCCAGCCCAGAGTGTGCATGGAAAATTGTCTGGCAGCCTCCCTGACAGCAAGCAGTGATAGTGCCCATGAAGGGGACCTTGTTGGGCCCGCCCCTTTCACGGTTATCGCTTCTCGGCCTTTTGGCTAAGATCAAGTGTAGTATCTGTTCTTATCAGTTTAATATCTGATACGTCCCCTATCTGGGGACCATATATTAAATGGATTTTTGAGAACGGGGGCCGATTTCGAAGCTTGCTTCCGTCGCCCTATGCATTGACCCGATATGGCAGTATCTTCGGGTACAGTGCACCACCCCCTTACAGGGTTAAAAAGAAAGATTCCTACTTTCATTGCTACCTGCTTGCTGGCTAGCCAGCTAGCCAGCCCTGTGGGCCTTGCTGCTGCTGCTGCAGCCAAAAAACAAAAGGTGGTGCTGCTGCTGCTTCTGCTGCTTCTGCTTCTGCTTGTGTCTGGCCCCTGTTGGAGCGTCCAGGCACAGGACTTCTGCTGCTGCTGACTAAATGGCCTCCTTAATTGGATCATTTGAGTAGCCAGCACACCTGTGCAGGTAGGGCATGACATGATAGGCAGCTGCCTTGATAGCGGGTGGGTGCTGAATGTTCCTAATTGACAAAATAAGATTAATGCTTATGAAGAAATATAAAATCTCATCCCTTCCCCAATATCGCGCCACACCCCTACCCCTTAATTCCCTGGTTGAACTTGATGGACATATGTCTTTTTTCGACCGTACTAACTATGTAACTATGTAACATAACATGGGGGGGGGGGGGGGTCTCCTGGCTGTTCACACAGGTGTGTCATTGCTGTACATTGACCATGCATTGCTTCTGTGGTATTGCAAAGGCAAAGACAAATGCTTCCAGCCATCCATTGCACTAATGGATTGGTCATCAGCTGGCTGTCTATGTCCCGCATCAATATAGACCAAAGTACAGAGGGTTAGGCTATGCTATTGTGCACCTACCTGATGCATCAGAAGGTGCGAGGCCCTTGCTAAATTCTGTGCACAGACTTTGAGATCTATGCTTTAGACTGTATCTAAACCTGCTCCAACATGGACTGACATTCTGGCCTACTTTCAGCCGATGCGACTTGTCTGTCGCTGAACAGTCGCTTTTTATGTATTCAGCACCTATGTATAATGTTGTAAAAATGCTCTAGAAGCTAAAGTCGCAGAAATGTCACACATATTTGGCCTGCAACTTTCTGTGCGACAAATTCAGACAGGAAAAATCAGTATAAATCCTTAGAAAATTATCCCCCAGTGTCTCCATCTGCTGGCGGTATTGAATAAGCATTGCTGCACTGATGGGGTATGCATTAGACGAAAAAAAAGAAGAAAAAGAAGAATAATACGCCCAGAAAAGAGGCGAAAAGGAGAAAAACGTAAAAAAACGTGAAAAAAAAGTAAGAGGAAGAGAAGGGAAAAAAAGGTGGAAATGGGTTTAAAAGTGATTTCGGCGGAGAAATATATATATATATATATATATATATATATATATATATATATGCGCACACACACACATAGATATAAACGTATTCTCCGTTGAGATATTGCAGCCGCTGCTGTGTCCAGGCCCAGGAGCCTTAGCACTGTGCTGTGATGTCACTCAATACCACTGACATCACTAGGTGTAAACAACATCTCTCCTTTGCTGTGTATGTGACTATGGAGCTGTTTGGTGATGTCGTCTATTACGGCCTTCATAGAAGCAACAGGAGATTGTTGCATCCATCTTGAACCCTCAGAACTACAGTGCTATGATGTCACTCACTTCCACAGGCCTTGCAGAGTGTAAACAACAACAACCCAGCTTTGTTGTGTATGTAACCATAGGGATTTGTGATGTCACCTAGAACCTTCACAGCAGCGACAGCTTTATGAGGAGCATCAACACTGCTCTGCCTGAGCAGAACCATCACCGCCATAGGTTGTCAAATAACCCGGATTTAACCCACACAGGTAAGTCCAATGGGGTGCAGGCATGTCCTCTATGCTTACAGCTTCCCGTGGGTGTTGGTTTGATACCGTTTGGGGACAGCCAAGGAGGCATCTGCAGGCAACAAAGGTAGGTGTGTGCTTGTGTGTGTGTTTCCTATGCAGATCCTAAGCCCAGTGTCACATGCAAGTAGGAGGAGTAAGAAGGGTTCCTGGCAAATCCGGGTTATGGATTGCATTTAAAAAGGCCCCGTGGGAGTGCAATGGGCCCCTGTCTTGCTGCTTAGCAATAATGGTATGGGTTTAGGTTCTGCTGTGTGTACTGGTGGTTGACTGCCCCCCAGCCCAGAGTGTGCATGGAAAATTGTCTGGCAGCCTCCCTGACAGCAAGCAGTGATAGTGCCCATGAAGGGGACCTTGTTGGGCCCGCCCCTTTCACGGTTATCGCTTCTCGGCCTTTTGGCTAAGATCAAGTGTAGTATCTGTTCTTATCAGTTTAATATCTGATACGTCCCCTATCTGGGGACCATATATTAAATGGATTTTTGAGAACGGGGGCCGATTTCGAAGCTTGCTTCCGTCGCCCTATGCATTGACCCGATATGGCAGTATCTTCGGGTACAGTGCACCACCCCCTTACAGGGTTAAAAAGAAAGATTCCTACTTTCATTGCTACCTGCTTGCTGGCTAGCCAGCTAGCCAGCCCTGTGGGCCTTGCTGCTGCTGCAGCCAAAAAACAAAAGGTGGTGCTGCTGCTGCTTCTGCTGCTTCTGCTTCTGCTTGTGTCTGGCCCCTGTTGGAGCGTCCAGGCACAGGACTTCTGCTGCTGCTGACTAAATGGCCTCCTTAATTGGATCATTTGAGTAGCCAGCACACCTGTGCAGGTAGGGCATGACATGATAGGCAGCTGCCTTGATAGCGGGTGGGTGCTGAATGTTCCTAATTGACAAAATAAGATTAATGCTTATGAAGAAATATAAAATCTCATCCCTTCCCCAATATCGCGCCACACCCCTACCCCTTAATTCCCTGGTTGAACTTGATGGACATATGTCTTTTTTCGACCGTACTAACTATGTAACTATGTAACATAACATGGGGGGGGGGGGGGGGTCTCCTGGCTGTTCACACAGGTGTGTCATTGCTGTACATTGACCATGCATTGCTTCTGTGGTATTGCAAAGGCAAAGACAAATGCTTCCAGCCATCCATTGCACTAATGGATTGGTCATCAGCTGGCTGTCTATGTCCCGCATCAATATAGACCAAAGTACAGAGGGTTAGGCTATGCTATTGTGCACCTACCTGATGCATCAGAAGGTGCGAGGCCCTTGCTAAATTCTGTGCACAGACTTTGAGATCTATGCTTTAGACTGTATCTAAACCTGCTCCAACATGGACTGACATTCTGGCCTACTTTCAGCCGATGCGACTTGTCTGTCGCTGAACAGTCGCTTTTTATGTATTCAGCACCTATGTATAATGTTGTAAAAATGCTCTAGAAGCTAAAGTCGCAGAAATGTCACACATATTTGGCCTGCAACTTTCTGTGCGACAAATTCAGACAGGAAAAATCAGTATAAATCCTTAGAAAATTATCCCCCAGTGTCTCCATCTGCTGGCGGTATTGAATAAGCATTGCTGCACTGATGGGGTATGCATTAGACGAAAAAAAAGAAGAAAAAGAAGAATAATACGCCCAGAAAAGAGGCGAAAAGGAGAAAAACGTAAAAAAACGTGAAAAAAAAGTAAGAGGAAGAGAAGGGAAAAAAAGGTGGAAATGGGTTTAAAAGTGATTTCGGCGGAGAAATATATATATATATATATATATATATATATATATATATATATATATATATGCGCACACACACACATAGATATAAACGTATTCTCCGTTGAGATATTGCAGCCGCTGCTGTGTCCAGGCCCAGGAGCCTTAGCACTGTGCTGTGATGTCACTCAATACCACTGACATCACTAGGTGTAAACAACATCTCTCCTTTGCTGTGTATGTGACTATGGAGCTGTTTGGTGATGTCGTCTATTACGGCCTTCATAGAAGCAACAGGAGATTGTTGCATCCATCTTGAACCCTCAGAACTACAGTGCTATGATGTCACTCACTTCCACAGGCCTTGCAGAGTGTAAACAACAACAACCCAGCTTTGTTGTGTATGTAACCATAGGGATTTGTGATGTCACCTAGAACCTTCACAGCAGCGACAGCTTTATGAGGAGCATCAGCACTGCTCTGCCTGAGCAGAACCATCACCGCCATAGGTTGTCAAATAACCCGGATTTAACCCACACAGGTAAGTCCAATGGGGTGCAGGCATGTCCTCTATGCTTACAGCTTCCCGTGGGTGTTGGTTTGATACCGTTTGGGGACAGCCAAGGAGGCATCTGCAGGCAACAAAGGTAGGTGTGTGCTTGTGTGTGTGTTTCCTATGCAGATCCTAAGCCCAGTGTCATATGCAAGTAGGAGGAGTAAGAAGGGTTCCTGGCAAATCCGGGTTATGGATTGCATTTAAAAAGGCCCCGTGGGAGTGCAATGGGCCCCTGTCTTGCTGCTTAGCAATAATGGTATGGGTTTAGGTTCTGCTGTGTGTACTGGTGGTTGACTGCCCCCCAGCCCAGAGTGTGCATGGAAAATTGTCTGGCAGCCTCCCTGACAGCAAGCAGTGATAGTGCCCATGAAGGGGACCTTGTTGGGCCCGCCCCTTTCACGGTTATCGCTTCTCGGCCTTTTGGCTAAGATCAAGTGTAGTATCTGTTCTTATCAGTTTAATATCTGATACGTCCCCTATCTGGGGACCATATATTAAATGGATTTTTGAGAACGGGGGCCGATTTCGAAGCTTGCTTCCGTCGCCCTATGCATTGACCCGATATGGCAGTATCTTCGGGTACAGTGCACCACCCCCTTACAGGGTTAAAAAGAAAGATTCCTACTTTCATTGCTACCTGCTTGCTGGCTAGCCAGCTAGCCAGCCCTGTGGGCCTTGCTGCTGCTGCAGCCAAAAAACAAAAGGTGGTGCTGCTGCTGCTTCTGCTGCTTCTGCTTCTGCTTGTGTCTGGCCCCTGTTGGAGCGTCCAGGCACAGGACTTCTGCTGCTGCTGACTAAATGGCCTCCTTAATTGGATCATTTGAGTAGCCAGCACACCTGTGCAGGTAGGGCATGACATGATAGGCAGCTGCCTTGATAGCGGGTGGGTGCTGAATGTTCCTAATTGACAAAATAAGATTAATGCTTATGAAGAAATATAAAATCTCATCCCTTCCCCAATATCGCGCCACACCCCTACCCCTTAATTCCCTGGTTGAACTTGATGGACATATGTCTTTTTTCGACCGTACTAACTATGTAACTATGTAACATAACATGGGGGGGGGGGGGGGTCTCCTGGCTGTTCACACAGGTGTGTCATTGCTGTACATTGACCATGCATTGCTTCTGTGGTATTGCAAAGGCAAAGACAAATGCTTCCAGCCATCCATTGCACTAATGGATTGGTCATCAGCTGGCTGTCTATGTCCCGCATCAATATAGACCAAAGTACAGAGGGTTAGGCTATGCTATTGTGCACCTACCTGATGCATCAGAAGGTGCGAGGCCCTTGCTAAATTCTGTGCACAGACTTTGAGATCTATGCTTTAGACTGTATCTAAACCTGCTCCAACATGGACTGACATTCTGGCCTACTTTCAGCCGATGCGACTTGTCTGTCGCTGAACAGTCGCTTTTTATGTATTCAGCACCTATGTATAATGTTGTAAAAATGCTCTAGAAGCTAAAGTCGCAGAAATGTCACACATATTTGGCCTGCAACTTTCTGTGCGACAAATTCAGACAGGAAAAATCAGTATAAATCCTTAGAAAATTATCCCCCAGTGTCTCCATCTGCTGGCGGTATTGAATAAGCATTGCTGCACTGATGGGGTATGCATTAGACGAAAAAAAAGAAGAAAAAGAAGAATAATACGCCCAGAAAAGAGGCGAAAAGGAGAAAAACGTAAAAAAACGTGAAAAAAAAGTAAGAGGAAGAGAAGGGAAAAAAAGGTGGAAATGGGTTTAAAAGTGATTTCGGCGGAGAAATATATATATATATATATATATATATATATATATATATATATATATATATGCGCACACACACACATAGATATAAACGTATTCTCCGTTGAGATATTGCAGCCGCTGCTGTGTCCAGGCCCAGGAGCCTTAGCACTGTGCTGTGATGTCACTCAATACCACTGACATCACTAGGTGTAAACAACATCTCTCCTTTGCTGTGTATGTGACTATGGAGCTGTTTGGTGATGTCGTCTATTACGGCCTTCATAGAAGCAACAGGAGATTGTTGCATCCATCTTGAACCCTCAGAACTACAGTGCTATGATGTCACTCACTTCCACAGGCCTTGCAGAGTGTAAACAACAACAACCCAGCTTTGTTGTGTATGTAACCATAGGGATTTGTGATGTCACCTAGAACCTTCACAGCAGCGACAGCTTTATGAGGAGCATCAGCACTGCTCTGCCTGAGCAGAACCATCACCGCCATAGGTTGTCAAATAACCCGGATTTAACCCACACAGGTAAGTCCAATGGGGTGCAGGCATGTCCTCTATGCTTACAGCTTCCCGTGGGTGTTGGTTTGATACCGTTTGGGGACAGCCAAGGAGGCATCTGCAGGCAACAAAGGTAGGTGTGTGCTTGTGTGTGTGTTTCCTATGCAGATCCTAAGCCCAGTGTCACATGCAAGTAGGAGGAGTAAGAAGGGTTCCTGGCAAATCCGGGTTATGGATTGCATTTAAAAAGGCCCCGTGGGAGTGCAATGGGCCCCTGTCTTGCTGCTTAGCAATAATGGTATGGGT
The DNA here is from genome assembly GCF_029499605.1 of Hyla sarda. NCBI lineage: Eukaryota > Metazoa > Chordata > Amphibia > Anura > Hylidae > Hyla > Hyla sarda. Next base: position 26,587 of record NW_026610419.1, read on the forward strand.
TTAGGTTCTGCTGTGTGTACTGGTGGTTGACTGCCCCCCAGCCCAGAGTGTGCATGGAAAATTGTCTGGCAGCCTCCCTGACAGCAAGCAGTGATAGTGCCCATGAAGGGGACCTTGTTGGGCCCGCCCCTTTCACGGTTATCGCTTCTCGGCCTTTTGGCTAAGATCAAGTGTAGTATCTGTTCTTATCAGTTTTCATGCTGGTGGGGATGGGTGCTGCATGGAGGATGCAGGTGTACCAGGGCTTTCCGGGGCTGGTTCTGAGGAATCAGCTCGACGGCTGCCCCGATGTGACCTGTTCCCTCCGGGTCTCGCCATGAGGCTGAGAGGGTCTAGAGCCGAGGTACTTTTGTGCCTCGGGGAGTGGTGACCCCGAGGTGCCGAAACTCACTGGGAGAATAGGCTCACTGAGTTGAAGCACGGGCACCATAATCTCTTCACCTTGTGGCACTCACCTCTTGATTCCCGGCCTTCTGGCTAGGATCAGAGAAATTTTTATAGATCCGGCCGGATGTCCGGGCAGTATATCTGCACACATTCACTTATTTATTTTTTGTCTCACTGTGTCACTTTTTGCGTGTTGTGTGTTCACAGGATTTGTCAGGATGCGGTAGCCCTTCTGGGTGTCCCTCCTGGCGGTCTAGGGGAGGTGTGTGTGGCCATTAGGTTCCGCACCTCCCTGCAAACACCCCGGGTACTCCTGCTTCGCAGGGTACCTACCGTAATCGGCTCTGCGGGCAGATACCTTGGCTAACGCCAAGGGGGATGCCGGGAGCATTTGTGGTCTCCTAGTAGCTTCGGCGAAAAGGGACATCGAACCTGGAACCTCGCAGGTACCTTTTGGTCCGGAGGCGAAGGGTAAGGTTTGTTGGGGGGCCTCTCTCCTATCGGAGAAGGGCTTGCGATAGACCGCATCCTTTGTGCACGTTTTTTTTAGTGTAACACGTTTGCACTTTTTCTTGCACTTTGGGTGAATCGAAAGCACGTTCCTCGGCTTTAGATAAAAAAAAAAAAAAAAAAAAAATCTGTTCTTATCAGTTTAATATCTGATACGTCCCCTATCTGGGGACCATATATTAAATGGATTTTTGAGAACGGGGGCCGATTTCGAAGCTTGCTTCCGTCGCCCTATGCATTGACCCGATATGGCAGTATCTTCGGGTACAGTGCACCACCCCCTTACAGGGTTAAAAAGAAAGATTCCTACTTTCATTGCTACCTGCTTGCTGGCTAGCCAGCTAGCCAGCCCTGTGGGCCTTGCTGCTGCTGCAGCCAAAAAACAAAAGGTGGTGGTGCTGCTGCTGCTTCTGCTGCTGCTGCTTCTGCTGCTTCTGCTTCTGCTTGTGTCTGGCCCCTGTTGGAGCGTCCAGGCACAGGACTTCTGCTGCTGCTGACTAAATGGCCTCCTTAATTGGATCATTTGAGTAGCCAGCACACCTGTGCAGGTAGGGCATGACATGATAGGCAGCTGCCTTGATAGCGGGTGGGTGCTGAATGTTCCTAATTGACAAAATAAGATTAATGCTTATGAAGAAATATAAAATCTCATCCCTTCCCCAATATCGCGCCACACCCCTACCCCTTAATTCCCTGGTTGAACTTGATGGACATATGTCTTTTTTCGACCGTACTAACTATGTAACTATGTAACATAACATGGGGGGGGGGGGGGGGGGGGGGGTCTCCTGGCTGTTCACACAGGTGTGTCATTGCTGTACATTGACCATGCATTGCTTCTGTGGTATTGCAAAGGCAAAGACAAATGCTTCCAGCCATCCATTGCACTAATGGATTGGTCATCAGCTGGCTGTCTATGTCCCGCATCAATATAGACCAAAGTACAGAGGGTTAGGCTATGCTATTGTGCACCTACCTGATGCATCAGAAGGTGCGAGGCCCTTGCTAAATTCTGTGCACAGACTTTGAGATCTATGCTTTAGACTGTATCTAAACCTGCTCCAACATGGACTGACATTCTGGCCTACTTTCAGCCGATGCGACTTGTCTGTCGCTGAACAGTCGCTTTTTATGTATTCAGCACCTATGTATAATGTTGTAAAAATGCTCTAGAAGCTAAAGTCGCAGAAATGTCACACATATTTGGCCTGCAACTTTCTGTGCGACAAATTCAGACAGGAAAAATCAGTATAAATCCTTAGAAAATTATCCCCCAGTGTCTCCATCTGCTGGCGGTATTGAATAAGCATTGCTGCACTGATGGGGTATGCATTAGACGAAAAAAAAGAAGAAAAAGAAGAATAATACGCCCAGAAAAGAGGCGAAAAGGAGAAAAACGTAAAAAAACGTGAAAAAAAAGTAAGAGGAAGAGAAGGGAAAAAAAGGTGGAAATGGGTTTAAAAGTGATTTCGGCGGAGAAATATATATATATATATATATATATATATATATATATATATATATGCGCACACACACACATAGATATAAACGTATTCTCCGTTGAGATATTGCAGCCGCTGCTGTGTCCAGGCCCAGGAGCCTTAGCACTGTGCTGTGATGTCACTCAATACCACTGACATCACTAGGTGTAAACAACATCTCTCCTTTGCTGTGTATGTGACTATGGAGCTGTTTGGTGATGTCGTCTATTACGGCCTTCATAGAAGCAACAGGAGATTGTTGCATCCATCTTGAACCCTCAGAACTACAGTGCTATGATGTCACTCACTTCCACAGGCCTTGCAGAGTGTAAACAACAACAACCCAGCTTTGTTGTGTATGTAACCATAGGGATTTGTGATGTCACCTAGAACCTTCACAGCAGCGACAGCTTTATGAGGAGCATCAGCACTGCTCTGCCTGAGCAGAACCATCACCGCCATAGGTTGTCAAATAACCCGGATTTAACCCACACAGGTAAGTCCAATGGGGTGCAGGCATGTCCTCTATGCTTACAGCTTCCCGTGGGTGTTGGTTTGATACCGTTTGGGGACAGCCAAGGAGGCATCTGCAGGCAACAAAGGTAGGTGTGTGCTTGTGTGTGTGTTTCCTATGCAGATCCTAAGCCCAGTGTCACATGCAAGTAGGAGGAGTAAGAAGGGTTCCTGGCAAATCTGGGTTATGGATTGCATTTAAAAAGGCCCCGTGGGAGTGCAATGGGCCCCTGTCTTGCTGCTTAGCAATAATGGTATGGGTTTAGGTTCTGCTGTGTGTACTGGTGGTTGACTGCCCCCCAGCCCAGAGTGTGCATGGAAAATTGTCTGGCAGCCTCCCTGACAGCAAGCAGTGATAGTGCCCATGAAGGGGACCTTGTTGGGCCCGCCCCTTTCACGGTTATCGCTTCTCGGCCTTTTGGCTAAGATCAAGTGTAGTATCTGTTCTTATCAGTTTAATATCTGATACGTCCCCTATCTGGGGACCATATATTAAATGGATTTTTGAGAACGGGGGCCGATTTCGAAGCTTGCTTCCGTCGCCTTATGCATTGACCCGATATGGCAGTATCTTCGGGTACAGTGCACCACCCCCTTACAGGGTTAAAAAGAAAGATTCCTACTTTCATTGCTACCTGCTTGCTGGCTAGCCAGCTAGCCAGCCCTGTGGGCCTTGCTGCTGCTGCAGCCAAAAAACAAAAGGTGGTGCTGCTGCTGCTGCTTCTGCTGCTTCTGCTTCTGCTTGTGTCTGGCCCCTGTTGGAGCGTCCAGGCACAGGACTTCTGCTGCTGCTGACTAAATGGCCTCCTTAATTGGATCATTTGAGTAGCCAGCACACCTGTGCAGGTAGGGCATGACATGATAGGCAGCTGCCTTGATAGCGGGTGGGTGCTGAATGTTCCTAATTGACAAAATAAGATTAATGCTTATGAAGAAATATAAAATCTCATCCCTTCCCCAATATCGCGCCACACCCCTACCCCTTAATTCCCTGGTTGAACTTGATGGACATATGTCTTTTTTCGACCGTACTAACTATGTAACTATGTAACATAACATGGGGGGGGGGGGGGGGGGTCTCCTGGCTGTTCACACAGGTGTGTCATTGCTGTACATTGACCATGCATTGCTTCTGTGGTATTGCAAAGGCAAAGACAAATGCTTCCAGCCATCCATTGCACTAATGGATTGGTCATCAGCTGGCTGTCTATGTCCCGCATCAATATAGACCAAAGTACAGAGGGTTAGGCTATGCTATTGTGCACCTACCTGATGCATCAGAAGGTGCGAGGCCCTTGCTAAATTCTGTGCACAGACTTTGAGATCTATGCTTTAGACTGTATCTAAACCTGCTCCAACATGGACTGACATTCTGGCCTACTTTCAGCCGATGCGACTTGTCTGTCGCTGAACAGTCGCTTTTTATGTATTCAGCACCTATGTATAATGTTGTAAAAATGCTCTAGAAGCTAAAGTCGCAGAAATGTCACACATATTTGGCCTGCAACTTTCTGTGCGACAAATTCAGACAGGAAAAATCAGTATAAATCCTTAGAAAATTATCCCCCAGTGTCTCCATCTGCTGGCGGTATTGAATAAGCATTGCTGCACTGATGGGGTATGCATTAGACGAAAAAAAAGAAGAAAAAGAAGAATAATACGCCCAGAAAAGAGGCGAAAAGGAGAAAAACGTAAAAAAACGTGAAAAAAAAGTAAGAGGAAGAGAAGGGAAAAAAAGGTGGAAATGGGTTTAAAAGTGATTTCGGCGGAGAAATATATATATATATATATATATATATATATATATATATGCGCACACACACACATAGATATAAACGTATTCTCCGTTGAGATATTGCAGCCGCTGCTGTGTCCAGGCCCAGGAGCCTTAGCACTGTGCTGTGATGTCACTCAATACCACTGACATCACTAGGTGTAAACAACATCTCTCCTTTGCTGTGTATGTGACTATGGAGCTGTTTGGTGATGTCGTCTATTACGGCCTTCATAGAAGCAACAGGAGATTGTTGCATCCATCTTGAACCCTCAGAACTACAGTGCTATGATGTCACTCACTTCCACAGGCCTTGCAGAGTGTAAACAACAACAACCCAGCTTTGTTGTGTATGTAACCATAGGGATTTGTGATGTCACCTAGAACCTTCACAGCAGCGACAGCTTTATGAGGAGCATCAGCACTGCTCTGCCTGAGCAGAACCATCACCGCCATAGGTTGTCAAATAACCCGGATTTAACCCACACAGGTAAGTCCAATGGGGTGCAGGCATGTCCTCTATGCTTACAGCTTCCCGTGGGTGTTGGTTTGATACCGTTTGGGGACAGCCAAGGAGGCATCTGCAGGCAACAAAGGTAGGTGTGTGCTTGTGTGTGTGTTTCCTATGCAGATCCTAAGCCCAGTGTCACATGCAAGTAGGAGGAGTAAGAAGGGTTCCTGGCAAATCCGGGTTATGGATTGCATTTAAAAAGGCCCCGTGGGAGTGCAATGGGCCCCTGTCTTGCTGCTTAGCAATAATGGTATGGGTTTAGGTTCTGCTGTGTGTACTGGTGGTTGACTGCCCCCCAGCCCAGAGTGTGCATGGAAAATTGTCTGGCAGCCTCCCTGACAGCAAGCAGTGATAGTGCCCATGAAGGGGACCTTGTTGGGCCCGCCCCTTTCACGGTTATCGCTTCTCGGCCTTTTGGCTAAGATCAAGTGTAGTATCTGTTCTTATCAGTTTAATATCTGATACGTCCCCTATCTGGGGACCATATATTAAATGGATTTTTGAGAACGGGGGCCGATTTCGAAGCTTGCTTCCGTCGCCCTATGCATTGACCCGATATGGCAGTATCTTCGGGTACAGTGCACCACCCCCTTACAGGGTTAAAAAGAAAGATTCCTACTTTCATTGCTACCTGCTTGCTGGCTAGCCAGCTAGCCAGCCCTGTGGGCCTTGCTGCTGCTGCTGCAGCCAAAAAACAAAAGGTGGTGCTGCTGCTGCTTCTGCTGCTTCTGCTTCTGCTTGTGTCTGGCCCCTGTTGGAGCGTCCAGGCACAGGACTTCTGCTGCTGCTGACTAAATGGCCTCCTTAATTGGATCATTTGAGTAGCCAGCACACCTGTGCAGGTAGGGCATGACATGATAGGCAGCTGCCTTGATAGCGGGTGGGTGCTGAATGTTCCTAATTGACAAAATAAGATTAATGCTTATGAAGAAATATAAAATCTCATCCCTTCCCCAATATCGCGCCACACCCCTACCCCTTAATTCCCTGGTTGAACTTGATGGACATATGTCTTTTTTCGACCGTACTAACTATGTAACTATGTAACATAACATGGGGGGGGGGGGGTCTCCTGGCTGTTCACACAGGTGTGTCATTGCTGTACATTGACCATGCATTGCTTCTGTGGTATTGCAAAGGCAAAGACAAATGCTTCCAGCCATCCATTGCACTAATGGATTGGTCATCAGCTGGCTGTCTATGTCCCGCATCAATATAGACCAAAGTACAGAGGGTTAGGCTATGCTATTGTGCACCTACCTGATGCATCAGAAGGTGCGAGGCCCTTGCTAAATTCTGTGCACAGACTTTGAGATCTATGCTTTAGACTGTATCTAAACCTGCTCCAACATGGACTGACATTCTGGCCTACTTTCAGCCGATGCGACTTGTCTGTCGCTGAACAGTCGCTTTTTATGTATTCAGCACCTATGTATAATGTTGTAAAAATGCTCTAGAAGCTAAAGTCGCAGAAATGTCACACATATTTGGCCTGCAACTTTCTGTGCGACAAATTCAGACAGGAAAAATCAGTATAAATCCTTAGAAAATTATCCCCCAGTGTCTCCATCTGCTGGCGGTATTGAATAAGCATTGCTGCACTGATGGGGTATGCATTAGACGAAAAAAAAGAAGAAAAAGAAGAATAATACGCCCAGAAAAGAGGCGAAAAGGAGAAAAACGTAAAAAAACGTGAAAAAAAAGTAAGAGGAAGAGAAGGGAAAAAAAGGTGGAAATGGGTTTAAAAGTGATTTCGGCGGAGAAATATATATATATATATATATATATATATATATATATATATATATGCGCACACACACACATAGATATAAACGTATTCTCCGTTGAGATATTGCAGCCGCTGCTGTGTCCAGGCCCAGGAGCCTTAGCACTGTGCTGTGATGTCACTCAATACCACTGACATCACTAGGTGTAAACAACATCTCTCCTTTGCTGTGTATGTGACTATGGAGCTGTTTGGTGATGTCGTCTATTACGGCCTTCATAGAAGCAACAGGAGATTGTTGCATCCATCTTGAACCCTCAGAACTACAGTGCTATGATGTCACTCACTTCCACAGGCCTTGCAGAGTGTAAACAACAACAACCCAGCTTTGTTGTGTATGTAACCATAGGGATTTGTGATGTCACCTAGAACCTTCACAGCAGCGACAGCTTTATGAGGAGCATCAGCACTGCTCTGCCTGAGCAGAACCATCACCGCCATAGGTTGTCAAATAACCCGGATTTAACCCACACAGGTAAGTCCAATGGGGTGCAGGCATGTCCTCTATGCTTACAGCTTCCCGTGGGTGTTGGTTTGATACCGTTTGGGGACAGCCAAGGAGGCATCTGCAGGCAACAAAGGTAGGTGTGTGCTTGTGTGTGTGTTTCCTATGCAGATCCTAAGCCCAGTGTCACATGCAAGTAGGAGGAGTAAGAAGGGTTCCTGGCAAATCCGGGTTATGGATTGCATTTAAAAAGGCCCCGTGGGAGTGCAATGGGCCCCTGTCTTGCTGCTTAGCAATAATGGTATGGGTTTAGGTTCTGCTGTGTGTACTGGTGGTTGACTGCCCCCCAGCCCAGAGTGTGCATGGAAAATTGTCTGGCAGCCTCCCTGACAGCAAGCAGTGATAGTGCCCATGAAGGGGACCTTGTTGGGCCCGCCCCTTTCACGGTTATCGCTTCTCGGCCTTTTGGCTAAGATCAAGTGTAGTATCTGTTCTTATCAGTTTAATATCTGATACGTCCCCTATCTGGGGACCATATATTAAATGGATTTTTGAGAACGGGGGCCGATTTCGAAGCTTGCTTCCGTCGCCCTATGCATTGACCCGATATGGCAGTATCTTCGGGTACAGTGCACCACCCCCTTACAGGGTTAAAAAGAAAGATTCCTACTTTCATTGCTACCTGCTTGCTGGCTAGCCAGCTAGCCAGCCCTGTGGGCCTTGCTGCTGCTGCAGCCAAAAAACAAAAGGTGGTGCTGCTGCTGCTTCTGCTGCTTCTGCTTGTGTCTGGCCCCTGTTGGAGCGTCCAGGCACAGGACTTCTGCTGCTGCTGACTAAATGGCCTCCTTAATTGGATCATTTGAGTAGCCAGCACACCTGTGCAGGTAGGGCATGACATGATAGGCAGCTGCCTTGATAGCGGGTGGGTGCTGAATGTTCCTAATTGACAAAATAAGATTAATGCTTATGAAGAAATATAAAATCTCATCCCTTCCCCAATATCGCGCCACACCCCTACCCCTTAATTCCCTGGTTGAACTTGATGGACATATGTCTTTTTTCGACCGTACTAACTATGTAACTATGTAACATAACATGGGGGGGGGGGGGGGGGTCTCCTGGCTGTTCACACAGGTGTGTCATTGCTGTACATTGACCATGCATTGCTTCTGTGGTATTGCAAAGGCAAAGACAAATGCTTCCAGCCATCCATTGCACTAATGGATTGGTCATCAGCTGGCTGTCTATGTCCCGCATCAATATAGACCAAAGTACAGAGGGTTAGGCTATGCTATTGTGCACCTACCTGATGCATCAGAAGGTGCGAGGCCCTTGCTAAATTCTGTGCACAGACTTTGAGATCTATGCTTTAGACTGTATCTAAACCTGCTCCAACATGGACTGACATTCTGGCCTACTTTCAGCCGATGCGACTTGTCTGTCGCTGAACAGTCGCTTTTTATGTATTCAGCACCTATGTATAATGTTGTAAAAATGCTCTAGAAGCTAAAGTCGCAGAAATGTCACACATATTTGGCCTGCAACTTTCTGTGCGACAAATTCAGACAGGAAAAATCAGTATAAATCCTTAGAAAATTATCCCCCAGTGTCTCCATCTGCTGGCGGTATTGAATAAGCATTGCTGCACTGATGGGGTATGCATTAGACGAAAAAAAAGAAGAAAAAGAAGAATAATACGCCCAGAAAAGAGGCGAAAAGGAGAAAAACGTAAAAAAACGTGAAAAAAAAGTTAGAGGAAGAGAAGGGAAAAAAAGGTGGAAATGGGTTTAAAAGTGATTTCGGCGGAGAAATATATATATATATATATATATATATATATATATATATATATATATGCGCACACACACACATAGATATAAACGTATTCTCCGTTGAGATATTGCAGCCGCTGCTGTGTCCAGGCCCAGGAGCCTTAGCACTGTGCTGTGATGTCACTCAATACCACTGACATCACTAGGTGTAAACAACATCTCTCCTTTGCTGTGTATGTGACTATGGAGCTGTTTGGTGATGTCGTCTATTACGGCCTTCATAGAAGCAACAGGAGATTGTTGCATCCATCTTGAACCCTCAGAACTACAGTGCTATGATGTCACTCACTTCCACAGGCCTTGCAGAGTGTAAACAACAACAACCCAGCTTTGTTGTGTATGTAACCATAGGGATTTGTGATGTCACCTAGAACCTTCACAGCAGCGACAGCTTTATGAGGAGCATCAGCACTGCTCTGCCTGAGCAGAACCATCACCGCCATAGGTTGTCAAATAACCCGGATTTAACCCACACAGGTAAGTCCAATGGGGTGCAGGCATGTCCTCTATGCTTACAGCTTCCCGTGGGTGTTGGTTTGATACCGTTTGGGGACAGCCAAGGAGGCATCTGCAGGCAACAAAGGTAGGTGTGTGCTTGTGTGTGTGTTTCCTATGCAGATCCTAAGCCCAGTGTCACATGCAAGTAGGAGGAGTAAGAAGGGTTCCTGGCAAATCCGGGTTATGGATTGCATTTAAAAAGGCCCCGTGGGAGTGCAATGGGCCCCCTGTCTTGCTGCTTAGCAATAATGGTATGGGTTTTAGGTTCTGCTGTGTGTACTGGTGGTTGACTGCCCCCCAGCCCAGAGTGTGCATGGAAAATTGTCTGGCAGCCTCCCTGACAGCAAGCAGTGATAGTGCCCATGAAGGGGACCTTGTTGGGGCCCGCCCCTTTCACGGTTATCGCTTCTCGGCCTTTTGGCTAAGATCAAGTGTAGTATCTGTTCTTATCAGTTTAATATCTGATACGTCCCCTATCTGGGGACCATATATTAATTTTTGAGAACGGGGGCCGATTTCGAAGCTTGCTTCCGTCGCCCTATGCATTGACCCGATATGGCAGTATCTTCGGGTACAGTGCACCACCCCCTTACAGGGTTAAAAAGAAAGATTCCTACTTTCATTGCTACCTGCTTGCTGGCTAGCCAGCTAGCCAGCCCTGTGGGCCTTGCTGCTGCTGCAGCCAAAAAACAAAAGGTGGTGCTGCTGCTGCTTCTGCTGCTTCTGCTTCTGCTTGTGTCTGGCCCCTGTTGGAGCGTCCAGGCACAGGACTTCTGCTGCTGCTGACTAAATGGCCTCCTTAATTGGATCATTTGAGTAGCCAGCACACCTGTGCAGGTAGGGCATGACATGATAGGCAGCTGCCTTGATAGCGGGTGGGGTGCTGAATGTTCCTAATTGACAAAATAAGATTAATGCTTATGAAGAAATATAAAATCTCATCCCTTCCCCAATATCGCGCCACACCCCTACCCCTTAATTCCCTGGTTGAACTTGATGGACATATGTCTTTTTTTCGACCGTACTAACTATGTAACTATGTAACATAACATGGGGGGGGGGGGGGGTCTCCTGGCTGTTCACACAGGTGTGTCATTGCTGTACATTGACCATGCATTGCTTCTGTGGTATTGCAAAGGCAAAGACAAATGCTTCCAGCCATCCATTGCACTAATGGATTGGTCATCAGCTGGCTGTCTATGTCCCGCATCAATATAGACCAAAGTACAGAGGGTTAGGCTATGCTATTGTGCACCTACCTGATGCATCAGAAGGTGCGAGGCCCTTGCTAAATTCTGTGCACAGACTTTGAGATCTATGCTTTAGACTGTATCTAAACCTGCTCCAACATGGACTGACATTCTGGCCTACTTTCAGCCGATGCGACTTGTCTGTCGCTGAACAGTCGCTTTTTATGTATTCAGCACCTATGTATAATGTTGTAAAAATGCTCTAGAAGCTAAAGTTGCAGAAATGTCACACATATTTGGCCTGCAACTTTCTGTGCGACAAATTCAGACAGGAAAAATCAGTATAAATCCTTAGAAAATTATCCCCCAGTGTCTCCATCTGCTGGCGGTATTGAATAAGCATTGCTGCACTGATGGGGTATGCATTAGACGAAAAAAAAGAAGAAAAAGAAGAATAATACGCCCAGAAAAGAGGCGAAAAGGAGAAAAACGTAAAAAAACGTGAAAAAAAAGTAAGAGGAAGAGAAGGGAAAAAAAGGTGGAAATGGGTTTAAAAGTGATTTCGGCGGAGAAATATATATATATATATATATATATATATATATATATATATATATGCGCACACACACACATAGATATAAACGTATTCTCCGTTGAGATATTGCAGCCGCTGCTGTGTCCAGGCCCAGGAGCCTTAGCACTGTGCTGTGATGTCACTCAATACCACTGACATCACTAGGTGTAAACAACATCTCTCCTTTGCTGTGTATGTGACTATGGAGCTGTTTGGTGATGTCGTCTATTACGGCCTTCATAGAAGCAACAGGAGATTGTTGCATCCATCTTGAACCCTCAGAACTACAGTGCTATGATGTCACTCACTTCCACAGGCCTTGCAGAGTGTAAACAACAACAACCCAGCTTTGTTGTGTATGTAACCATAGGGATTTGTGATGTCACCTAGAACCTTCACAGCAGCGACAGCTTTATGAGGAGCATCAGCACTGCTCTGCCTGAGCAGAACCATCACCGCCATAGGTTGTCAAATAACCCGGATTTAACCCACACAGGTAAGTCCAATGGGGTGCAGGCATGTCCTCTATGCTTACAGCTTCCCGTGGGTGTTGGTTTGATACCGTTTGGGGACAGCCAAGGAGGCATCTGCAGGCAACAAAGGTAGGTGTGTGCTTGTGTGTGTGTTTCCTATGCAGATCCTAAGCCCAGTGTCACATGCAAGTAGGAGGAGTAAGAAGGGTTCCTGGCAAATCCGGGTTATGGATTGCATTTAAAAAGGCCCCGTGGGAGTGCAATGGGCCCCTGTCTTGCTGCTTAGCAATAATGGTATGGGTTTAGGTTCTGCTGTGTGTACTGGTGGTTGACTGCCCCCCAGCCCAGAGTGTGCATGGAAAATTGTCTGGCAGCCTCCCTGACAGCAAGCAGTGATAGTGCCCATGAAGGGGACCTTGTTGGGCCCGCCCCTTTCACGGTTATCGCTTCTCGGCCTTTTGGCTAAGATCAAGTGTAGTATCTGTTCTTATCAGTTTAATATCTGATACGTCCCCTATCTGGGGACCATATATTAAATGGATTTTTGAGAACGGGGGCCGATTTCGAAGCTTGCTTCCGTCGCCCTATGCATTGACCCGATATGGCAGTATCTTCGGGTACAGTGCACCCCCCCCTTACAGGGTTAAAAAGAAAGATTCCTACTTTCATTGCTACCTGCTTGCTGGCTAGCCAGCTAGCCAGCCCTGTGGGCCTTGCTGCTGCTGCAGCCAAAAAACAAAAGGTGGTGCTGCTGCTGCTTCTGCTGCTTCTGCTTCTGCTTGTGTCTGGCCCCTGTTGGAGCGTCCAGGCACAGGACTTCTGCTGCTGCTGACTAAATGGCCTCCTTAATTGGATCATTTGAGTAGCCAGCACACCTGTGCAGGTAGGGCATGACATGATAGGCAGCTGCCTTGATAGCGGGTGGGTGCTGAATGTTCCTAATTGACAAAATAAGATTAATGCTTATGAAGAAATATAAAATCTCATCCCTTCCCCAATATCGCGCCACACCCCTACCCCTTAATTCCCTGGTTGAACTTGATGGACATATGTCTTTTTTCGACCGTACTAACTATGTAACTATGTAACATAACATGGGGGGGGGGGTCTCCTGGCTGTTCACACAGGTGTGTCATTGCTGTACATTGACCATGCATTGCTTCTGTGGTATTGCAAAGGCAAAGACAAATGCTTCCAGCCATCCATTGCACTAATGGATTGGTCATCAGCTGGCTGTCTATGTCCCGCATCAATATAGACCAAAGTACAGAGGGTTAGGCTATGCTATTGTGCACCTACCTGATGCATCAGAAGGTGCGAGGCCCTTGCTAAATTCTGTGCACAGACTTTGAGATCTATGCTTTAGACTGTATCTAAACCTGCTCCAACATGGACTGACATTCTGGCCTACTTTCAGCCGATGCGACTTGTCTGTCGCTGAACAGTCGCTTTTTATGTATTCAGCACCTATGTATAATGTTGTAAAAATGCTCTAGAAGCTAAAGTCGCAGAAATGTCACACATATTTGGCCTGCAACTTTCTGTGCGACAAATTCAGACAGGAAAAATCAGTATAAATCCTTAGAAAATTATCCCCCAGTGTCTCCATCTGCTGGCGGTATTGAATAAGCATTGCTGCACTGATGGGGTATGCATTAGACGAAAAAAAAGAAGAAAAAGAAGAATAATACGCCCAGAAAAGAGGCGAAAAGGAGAAAAACGTAAAAAACGTGAAAAAAAAGTAAGAGGAAGAGAAGGGAAAAAAGGTGGAAATGTGGGTTTAAAAGTGATTTCGGCGGAGAAATATATATATATATATATATATATATATATATATATATATATATGCGCACACACACACATAGATATAAACGTATTCTCCGTTGAGATATTGCAGCCGCTGCTGTGTCCAGGCCCAGGAGCCTTAGCACTGTGCTGTGATGTCACTCAATACCACTGACATCACTAGGTGTAAACAACATCTCTCCTTTGCTGTGTATGTGACTATGGAGCTGTTTGGTGATGTCGTCTATTACGGCCTTCATAGAAGCAACAGGAGATTGTTGCATCCATCTTGAACCCTCAGAACTACAGTGCTATGATGTCACTCACTTCCACAGGCCTTGCAGAGTGTAAACAACAACAACCCAGCTTTGTTGTGTATGTAACCATAGGGATTTGTGATGTCACCTAGAACCTTCACAGCAGCGACAGCTTTATGAGGAGCATCAGCACTGCTCTGCCTGAGCAGAACCATCACCGCCATAGGTTGTCAAATAACCCGGATTTAACCCACACAGGTAAGTCCAATGGGGTGCAGGCATGTCCTCTATGCTTACAGCTTCCCGTGGGTGTTGGTTTGATACCGTTTGGGGACAGCCAAGGAGGCATCTGCAGGCAACAAAGGTAGGTGTGTGCTTGTGTGTGTGTTTCCTATGCAGATCCTAAGCCCAGTGTCACATGCAAGTAGGAGGAGTAAGAAGGGTTCCTGGCAAATCCGGGTTATGGATTGCATTTAAAAAGGCCCCGTGGGAGTGCAATGGGCCCCTGTCTTGCTGCTTAGCAATAATGGTATGGGTTTAGGTTCTGCTGTGTGTACTGGTGGTTGACTGCCCCCCAGCCCAGAGTGTGCATGGAAAATTGTCTGGCAGCCTCCCTGACAGCAAGCAGTGATAGTGCCCATGAAGGGGACCTTGTTGGGCCCGCCCCTTTCACGGTTATCGCTTCTCGGCCTTTTGGCTAAGATCAAGTGTAGTATCTGTTCTTATCAGTTTAATATCTGATACGTCCCCTATCTGGGGACCATATATTAAATGGATTTTTGAGAACGGGGGCCGATTTCGAAGCTTGCTTCCGTCGCCCTATGCATTGACCCGATATGGCAGTATCTTCGGGTACAGTGCACCACCCCCTTACAGGGTTAAAAAGAAAGATTCCTACTTTCATTGCTACCTGCTTGCTGGCTAGCCAGCTAGCCAGCCCTGTGGGCCTTGCTGCTGCTGCAGCCAAAAAACAAAAGGTGGTGCTGCTGCTGCTTCTGCTGCTTCTGCTTCTGCTTGTGTCTGGCCCCTGTTGGAGCGTCCAGGCACAGGACTTCTGCTGCTGCTGACTAAATGGCCTCCTTAATTGGATCATTTGAGTAGCCAGCACACCTGTGCAGGTAGGGCATGACATGATAGGCAGCTGCCTTGATAGCGGGTGGGTGCTGAATGTTCCTAATTGACAAAATAAGATTAATGCTTATGAAGAAATATAAAATCTCATCCCTTCCCCAATATCGCGCCACACCCCTACCCCTTAATTCCCTGGTTGAACTTGATGGACATATGTCTTTTTTCGACCGTACTAACTATGTAACTATGTAACATAACATGGGGGGGGGGGGGTTCTCCTGGCTGTTCACACAGGTGTGTCATTGCTGTACATTGACCATGCATTGCTTCTGTGGTATTGCAAAGGCAAAGACAAATGCTTCCAGCCATCCATTGCACTAATGGATTGGTCATCAGCTGGCTGTCTATGTCCCGCATCAATATAGACCAAAGTACAGAGGGTTAGGCTATGCTATTGTGCACCTACCTGATGCATCAGAAGGTGCGAGGCCCTTGCTAAATTCTGTGCACAGACTTTGAGATCTATGCTTTAGACTGTATCTAAACCTGCTCCAACATGGACTGACATTCTGGCCTACTTTCAGCCGATGCGACTTGTCTGTCGCTGAACAGTCGCTTTTTATGTATTCAGCACCTATGTATAATGTTGTAAAAATGCTCTAGAAGCTAAAGTCGCAGAAATGTCACACATATTTGGCCTGCAACTTTCTGTGCGACAAATTCAGACAGGAAAAATCAGTATAAATCCTTAGAAAATTATCCCCCAGTGTCTCCATCTGCTGGCGGTATTGAATAAGCATTGCTGCACTGATGGGGTATGCATTAGACGAAAAAAAAGAAGAAAAAGAAGAATAATACGCCCAGAAAAGAGGCGAAAAGGAGAAAAACGTAAAAAAACGTGAAAAAAAAGTAAGAGGAAGAGAAGGGAAAAAAAGGTGGAAATGGGTTTAAAAGTGATTTCGGCGGAGAAATATATATATATATATATATATATATATATATATATATATATATATATATGCGCACACACACACATAGATATAAACGTATTCTCCGTTGAGATATTGCAGCCGCTGCTGTGTCCAGGCCCAGGAGCCTTAGCACTGTGCTGTGATGTCACTCAATACCACTGACATCACTAGGTGTAAACAACATCTCTCCTTTGCTGTGTATGTGACTATGGAGCTGTTTGGTGATGTCGTCTATTACGGCCTTCATAGAAGCAACAGGAGATTGTTGCATCCATCTTGAACCCTCAGAACTACAGTGCTATGATGTCACTCACTTCCACAGGCCTTGCAGAGTGTAAACAACAACAACCCAGCTTTGTTGTGTATGTAACCATAGGGATTTGTGATGTCACCTAGAACCTTCACAGCAGCGACAGCTTTATGAGGAGCATCAGCACTGCTCTGCCTGAGCAGAACCATCACCGCCATAGGTTGTCAAATAACCCGGATTTAACCCACACAGGTAAGTCCAATGGGGTGCAGGCATGTCCTCTATGCTTACAGCTTCCCGTGGGTGTTGGTTTGATACCGTTTGGGGACAGCCAAGGAGGCATCTGCAGGCAACAAAGGTAGGTGTGTGCTTGTGTGTGTGTTTCCTATGCAGATCCTAAGCCCAGTGTCACATGCAAGTAGGAGGAGTAAGAAGGGTTCCTGGCAAATCCGGGTTATGGATTGCATTTAAAAAGGCCCCGTGGGAGTGCAATGGGCCCCTGTCTTGCTGCTTAGCAATAATGGTATGGGTTTAGGTTCTGCTGTGTGTACTGGTGGTTGACTGCCCCCCAGCCCAGAGTGTGCATGGAAAATTGTCTGGCAGCCTCCCTGACAGCAAGCAGTGATAGTGCCCATGAAGGGGACCTTGTTGGGCCCGCCCCTTTCACGGTTATCGCTTCTCGGCCTTTTGGCTAAGATCAAGTGTAGTATCTGTTCTTATCAGTTTAATATCTGATACGTCCCCTATCTGGGGACCATATATTAAATGGATTTTTGAGAACGGGGGCCGATTTCGAAGCTTGCTTCCGTCGCCCTATGCATTGACCCGATATGGCAGTATCTTCGGGTACAGTGCACCACCCCCTTACAGGGTTAAAAAGAAAGATTCCTACTTTCATTGCTACCTGCTTGCTGGCTAGCCAGCTAGCCAGCCCTGTGGGCCTTGCTGCTGCTGCAGCCAAAAAACAAAAGGTGGTGCTGCTGCTGCTTCTGCTGCTTCTGCTTCTGCTTGTGTCTGGCCCCTGTTGGAGCGTCCAGGCACAGGACTTCTGCTGCTGCTGACTAAATGGCCTCCTTAATTGGATCATTTGAGTAGCCAGCACACCTGTGCAGGTAGGGCATGACATGATAGGCAGCTGCCTTGATAGCGGGTGGGTGCTGAATGTTCCTAATTGACAAAATAAGATTAATGCTTATGAAGAAATATAAAATCTCATCCCTTCCCCAATATCGCGCCACACCCCTACCCCTTAATTCCCTGGTTGAACTTGATGGACATATGTCTTTTTTCGACCGTACTAACTATGTAACTATGTAACATAACATGGGGGGGGGGGGGGGTCTCCTGGCTGTTCACACAGGTGTGTCATTGCTGTACATTGACCATGCATTGCTTCTGTGGTATTGCAAAGGCAAAGACAAATGCTTCCAGCCATCCATTGCACTAATGGATTGGTCATCAGCTGGCTGTCTATGTCCCGCATCAATATAGACCAAAGTACAGAGGGTTAGGCTATGCTATTGTGCACCTACCTGATGCATCAGAAGGTGCGAGGCCCTTGCTAAATTCTGTGCACAGACTTTGAGATCTATGCTTTAGACTGTATCTAAACCTGCTCCAACATGGACTGACATTCTGGCCTACTTTCAGCCGATGCGACTTGTCTGTCGCTGAACAGTCGCTTTTTATGTATTCAGCACCTATGTATAATGTTGTAAAAATGCTCTAGAAGCTAAAGTCGCAGAAATGTCACACATATTTGGCCTGCAACTTTCTGTGCGACAAATTCAGACAGGAAAAATCAGTATAAATCCTTAGAAAATTATCCCCCAGTGTCTCCATCTGCTGGCGGTATTGAATAAGCATTGCTGCACTGATGGGGTATGCATTAGACGAAAAAAAAGAAGAAAAAGAAGAATAATACGCCCAGAAAAGAGGCGAAAAGGAGAAAAACGTAAAAAAACGTGAAAAAAAAGTAAGAGGAAGAGAAGGGAAAAAAAGGTGGAAATGGGTTTAAAAGTGATTTCGGCGGAGAAATATATATATATATATATATATATATATATATATATATATATATATGCGCACACACACACATAGATATAAACGTATTCTCCGTTGAGATATTGCAGCCGCTGCTGTGTCCAGGCCCAGGAGCCTTAGCACTGTGCTGTGATGTCACTCAATACCACTGACATCACTAGGTGTAAACAACATCTCTCCTTTGCTGTGTATGTGACTATGGAGCTGTTTGGTGATGTCGTCTATTACGGCCTTCATAGAAGCAACAGGAGATTGTTGCATCCATCTTGAACCCTCAGAACTACAGTGCTATGATGTCACTCACTTCCACAGGCCTTGCAGAGTGTAAACAACAACAACCCAGCTTTGTTGTGTATGTAACCATAGGGATTTGTGATGTCACCTAGAACCTTCACAGCAGCGACAGCTTTATGAGGAGCATCAGCACTGCTCTGCCTGAGCAGAACCATCACCGCCATAGGTTGTCAAATAACCCGGATTTAACCCACACAGGTAAGTCCAATGGGGTGCAGGCATGTCCTCTATGCTTACAGCTTCCCGTGGGTGTTGGTTTGATACCGTTTGGGGACAGCCAAGGAGGCATCTGCAGGCAACAAAGGTAGGTGTGTGCTTGTGTGTGTGTTTCCTATGCAGATCCTAAGCCCAGTGTCACATGCAAGTAGGAGGAGTAAGAAGGGTTCCTGGCAAATCCGGGTTATGGATTGCATTTAAAAAGGCCCCGTGGGAGTGCAATGGGCCCCTGTCTTGCTGCTTAGCAATAATGGTATGGGTTTAGGTTCTGCTGTGTGTACTGGTGGTTGACTGCCCCCCAGCCCAGAGTGTGCATGGAAAATTGTCTGGCAGCCTCCCTGACAGCAAGCAGTGATAGTGCCCATGAAGGGGACCTTGTTGGGCCCGCCCCTTTCACGGTTATCGCTTCTCGGCCTTTTGGCTAAGATCAAGTGTAGTATCTGTTCTTATCAGTTTAATATCTGATACGTCCCCTATCTGGGGACCATATATTAAATGGATTTTTGAGAACGGGGGCCGATTTCGAAGCTTGCTTCCGTCGCCCTATGCATTGACCCGATATGGCAGTATCTTCGGGTACAGTGCACCACCCCCTTACAGGGTTAAAAAGAAAGATTCCTACTTTCATTGCTACCTGCTTGCTGGCTAGCCAGCTAGCCAGCTAGCCAGCTAGCCAGCCCTGTGGGCCTTGCTGCTGCTGCAGCCAAAAAACAAAAGGTGGTGCTGCTGCTGCTTCTGCTGCTTCTGCTTCTGCTTGTGTCTGGCCCCTGTTGGAGCGTCCAGGCACAGGACTTCTGCTGCTGCTGACTAAATGGCCTCCTTAATTGGATCATTTGAGTAGCCAGCACACCTGTGCAGGTAGGGCATGACATGATAGGCAGCTGCCTTGATAGCGGGTGGGTGCTGAATGTTCCTAATTGACAAAATAAGATTAATGCTTATGAAGAAATATAAAATCTCATCCCTTCCCCAATATCGCGCCACACCCCTACCCCTTAATTCCCTGGTTGAACTTGATGGACATATGTCTTTTTTCGACCGTACTAACTATGTAACTATGTAACATAACATGGGGGGGGGGGGTCTCCTGGCTGTTCACACAGGTGTGTCATTGCTGTACATTGACCATGCATTGCTTCTGTGGTATTGCAAAGGCAAAGACAAATGCTTCCAGCCATCCATTGCACTAATGGATTGGTCATCAGCTGGCTGTCTATGTCCCGCATCAATATAGACCAAAGTACAGAGGGTTAGGCTATGCTATTGTGCACCTACCTGATGCATCAGAAGGTGCGAGGCCCTTGCTAAATTCTGTGCACAGACTTTGAGATCTATGCTTTAGACTGTATCTAAACCTGCTCCAACATGGACTGACATTCTGGCCTACTTTCAGCCGATGCGACTTGTCTGTCGCTGAACAGTCGCTTTTTATGTATTCAGCACCTATGTATAATGTTGTAAAAATGCTCTAGAAGCTAAAGTCGCAGAAATGTCACACATATTTGGCCTGCAACTTTCTGTGCGACAAATTCAGACAGGAAAAATCAGTATAAATCCTTAGAAAATTATCCCCCAGTGTCTCCATCTGCTGGCGGTATTGAATAAGCATTGCTGCACTGATGGGGTATGCATTAGACGAAAAAAAAGAAGAAAAAGAAGAATAATACGCCCAGAAAAGAGGCGAAAAGGAGAAAAACGTAAAAAAACGTGAAAAAAAAGTAAGAGGAAGAGAAGGGAAAAAAAGGTGGAAATGGGTTTAAAAGTGATTTCGGCGGAGAAATATATATATATATATATATATATATATATATATATATATATATATGCGCACACACACACATAGATATAAACGTATTCTCCGTTGAGATATTGCAGCCGCTGCTGTGTCCAGGCCCAGGAGCCTTAGCACTGTGCTGTGATGTCACTCAATACCACTGACATCACTAGGTGTAAACAACATCTCTCCTTTGCTGTGTATGTGACTATGGAGCTGTTTGGTGATGTCGTCTATTACGGCCTTCATAGAAGCAACAGGAGATTGTTGCATCCATCTTGAACCCTCAGAACTACAGTGCTATGATGTCACTCACTTCCACAGGCCTTGCAGAGTGTAAACAACAACAACCCAGCTTTGTTGTGTATGTAACCATAGGGATTTGTGATGTCACCTAGAACCTTCACAGCAGCGACAGCTTTATGAGGAGCATCAGCACTGCTCTGCCTGAGCAGAACCATCACCGCCATAGGTTGTCAAATAACCCGGATTTAACCCACACAGGTAAGTCCAATGGGGTGCAGGCATGTCCTCTATGCTTACAGCTTCCCGTGGGTGTTGGTTTGATACCGTTTGGGGACAGCCAAGGAGGCATCTGCAGGCAACAAAGGTAGGTGTGTGCTTGTGTGTGTGTTTCCTATGCAGATCCTAAGCCCAGTGTCACATGCAAGTAGGAGGAGTAAGAAGGGTTCCTGGCAAATCCGGGTTATGGATTGCATTTAAAAAGGCCCCGTGGGAGTGCAATGGGCCCCTGTCTTGCTGCTTAGCAATAATGGTATGGGTTTAGGTTCTGCTGTGTGTACTGGTGGTTGACTGCCCCCCAGCCCAGAGTGTGCATGGAAAATTGTCTGGCAGCCTCCCTGACAGCAAGCAGTGATAGTGCCCATGAAGGGGACCTTGTTGGGCCCGCCCCTTTCACGGTTATCGCTTCTCGGCCTTTTGGCTAAGATCAAGTGTAGTATCTGTTCTTATCAGTTTAATATCTGATACGTCCCCTATCTGGGGACCATATATTAAATGGATTTTTGAGAACGGGGGCCGATTTCGAAGCTTGCTTCCGTCGCCCTATGCATTGACCCGATATGGCAGTATCTTCGGGTACAGTGCACCACCCCCTTACAGGGTTAAAAAGAAAGATTCCTACTTTCATTGCTACCTGCTTGCTGGCTAGCCAGCTAGCCAGCCCTGTGGGCCTTGCTGCTGCTGCAGCCAAAAAACAAAAGGTGGTGCTGCTGCTGCTTCTGCTGCTTCTGCTTCTGCTTGTGTCTGGCCCCTGTTGGAGCGTCCAGGCACAGGACTTCTGCTGCTGCTGACTAAATGGCCTCCTTAATTGGATCATTTGAGTAGCCAGCACACCTGTGCAGGTAGGGCATGACATGATAGGCAGCTGCCTTGATAGCGGGTGGGTGCTGAATGTTCCTAATTGACAAAATAAGATTAATGCTTATGAAGAAATATAAAATCTCATCCCTTCCCCAATATCGCGCCACACCCCTACCCCTTAATTCCCTGGTTGAACTTGATGGACATATGTCTTTTTTCGACCGTACTAACTATGTAACTATGTAACATAACATGGGGGGGGGGGGGGGGGGGGGGTCTCCTGGCTGTTCACACAGGTGTGTCATTGCTGTACATTGACCATGCATTGCTTCTGTGGTATTGCAAAGGCAAAGACAAATGCTTCCAGCCATCCATTGCACTAATGGATTGGTCATCAGCTGGCTGTCTATGTCCCGCATCAATATAGACCAAAGTACAGAGGGTTAGGCTATGCTATTGTGCACCTACCTGATGCATCAGAAGGTGCGAGGCCCTTGCTAAATTCTGTGCACAGACTTTGAGATCTATGCTTTAGACTGTATCTAAACCTGCTCCAACATGGACTGACATTCTGGCCTACTTTCAGCCGATGCGACTTGTCTGTCGCTGAACAGTCGCTTTTTATGTATTCAGCACCTATGTATAATGTTGTAAAAATGCTCTAGAAGCTAAAGTCGCAGAAATGTCACACATATTTGGCCTGCAACTTTCTGTGCGACAAATTCAGACAGGAAAAATCAGTATAAATCCTTAGAAAATTATCCCCCAGTGTCTCCATCTGCTGGCGGTATTGAATAAGCATTGCTGCACTGATGGGGTATGCATTAGACGAAAAAAAAGAAGAAAAAGAAGAATAATACGCCCAGAAAAGAGGCGAAAAGGAGAAAAACGTAAAAAAACGTGAAAAAAAAGTAAGAGGAAGAGAAGGGAAAAAAAGGTGGAAATGGGTTTAAAAGTGATTTCGGCGGAGAAATATATATATATATATATATATATATATATATATATATATATATATATATATGCGCACACACACACATAGATATAAACGTATTCTCCGTTGAGATATTGCAGCCGCTGCTGTGTCCAGGCCCAGGAGCCTTAGCACTGTGCTGTGATGTCACTCAATACCACTGACATCACTAGGTGTAAACAACATCTCTCCTTTGCTGTGTATGTGACTATGGAGCTGTTTGGTGATGTCGTCTATTACGGCCTTCATAGAAGCAACAGGAGATTGTTGCATCCATCTTGAACCCTCAGAACTACAGTGCTATGATGTCACTCACTTCCACAGGCCTTGCAGAGTGTAAACAACAACAACCCAGCTTTGTTGTGTATGTAACCATAGGGATTTGTGATGTCACCTAGAACCTTCACAGCAGCGACAGCTTTATGAGGAGCATCAGCACTGCTCTGCCTGAGCAGAACCATCACCGCCATAGGTTGTCAAATAACCCGGATTTAACCCACACAGGTAAGTCCAATGGGGTGCAGGCATGTCCTCTATGCTTACAGCTTCCCGTGGGTGTTGGTTTGATACCGTTTGGGGACAGCCAAGGAGGCATCTGCAGGCAACAAAGGTAGGTGTGTGCTTGTGTGTGTGTTTCCTATGCAGATCCTAAGCCCAGTGTCACATGCAAGTAGGAGGAGTAAGAAGGGTTCCTGGCAAATCCGGGTTATGGATTGCATTTAAAAAGGCCCCGTGGGAGTGCAATGGGCCCCTGTCTTGCTGCTTAGCAATAATGGTATGGGTTTAGGTTCTGCTGTGTGTACTGGTGGTTGACTGCCCCCCAGCCCAGAGTGTGCATGGAAAATTGTCTGGCAGCCTCCCTGACAGCAAGCAGTGATAGTGCCCATGAAGGGGACCTTGTTGGGCCCGCCCCTTTCACGGTTATCGCTTCTCGGCCTTTTGGCTAAGATCAAGTGTAGTATCTGCATTTGGTCTGGTCGGAAGGTGTCTGTGGTACCCCGCTTCTCGGCCTTGGGGGATTGTCTCTCCTTACGGAGGGACTTCACCCCCTTGCTGCTATTGGGGAGCGGGCTTAGTCCACAGACAACGGGTTGCGATCCCTCTGTCTCTGGGACCTTGTGTCTCAGAAGGCATTTTCGGTACGTTGAGCGTTACCTGTAGCTTCGGAAGCACCTAGGGTACCCCCGACCTCTGCCTTGGGTAAGGGTTCCGCTTTTATAGCGGGATTCCGAGCCCCTGCTGCTATTGGGGAAGGGGCTTAGTCCCTGGGTGTGGAAGATGCCGTTCTCCTGGGCTTTCCCCTCTGGGGAAATGTCGATGCGAAATACCATCCGCATAGAGGTGTCGGAGAGCCATCGTCAGTTGAAGAACCTCCGCTTCATTGCGGAGGTGATTCTTCTTGACTACTTCCGCCTCAATAGGGAGGACATCCTGTGTCTAAATGACCAGGAAAGCCGTGGCCTGTATACCGTCACCTTCACGGCCACGGCATGTTGCGATAACATCTATGCAACCTTGTCTGGTGCGGACCAGAGGGACGATCGACTCGACGGTCTTTCGTTCCAGTTCCTCTATGGTGAGGAACATATACCGTTGGTGGTGGCTATGCACAGCCCTCATGTTACCACGGAGGATATAGCCACTTTTCTTCGGCGATACTGCGAAGAGGTGCGATTCGCAAACAAAATATTGAACTCCGTGCGGTTCTGGAACGGCAAGAGGAAGTTCTGGGTCAAGCTCCGTAAGGATCCCGGTGGTATTGGGGGTCTTTGCCATCCGCCCCCAAATTTTGCCATCGGGAGAGTTCGGGGCTTCCTGTTCTATCCTCAAATGCCTATGTATTGCCGAAATTGCTTGAGGTTTGGCCACACCCAGGAGACCTGCGGCGCGGAGCGTGTGATTCGCTGCAATAGGTGTGGCCAAGAAGGTCACATAGCCTCAAGATGTAGCCATACGATAAGGTGTAACCTCTGCGGAGAGGAAAATCATGATTTTAATTCCTGTCCCCATAAAGCAAAAACTACGATGGGTGGGTCAAGGCTGGGCCCACCCAAAGAGGGGACAGGACAAAAGACGTCCTTTTTTAAGATGCCCAAACCCCAGAAGGCAGGTACTGATGGGTCCAGGCCCAAGACCTCTGGTGCTCCATCGGGGGGCCCACCGGTGGTAGTGCTAGGGGGAGGCCATGGGGATTCCACGAAGCCCGGGCGGGTGATCGAGTTTACTGCCCGGGAAATTGAAAGACGTCGATCGACTTCCTACCTGGCTCAAGAGCCCGCCGAAACTTCTGAAGGGGGCTCACCTGTGGCGGGTGGCAGCCGACGGGCCTCGGTGGGGGCAGAGGTGGACCCAAAATTGCAGCATAAGCCAGGTACTGGCTTGGCCCAGGGTCGCCCTGCTCCGGACGAAGAGGCCCCGGTGAAAGCCCGCCGGAAGGGGAGCCAGGTGGCCAGGTCTGAGCCCGGTCCTGTTACTCCGCCTATACAGGACAGGGCCAAGAAGACAAGTGGCGCCAAACCAGGGTTTGCTGCCCCGCCAGCAGTGGACCCGGTGGGTAAAACTGGCCATCGTCGATCGATGGGGAAGTTGGAGCAACAGTCCTCAGCAACGCTTGCTGGGGAACAAGCGATGAAAACTTCCCAAGGTAGCGGCAAAGGTTCCGGAAAAGAGGCCTCACAGGCCCCTGTGCAGCAGTTCCAGTCGTCAAAAGATGAAAGAAGACGCAGATCCATCAGCCGGGGGCCAGAGATTACATCGAGTGAGAGCAACACAGAGGATATGGACAGCAGTATGACATTTAAAAGACAAAGAGAAGAAGAAGAGGAAGACATTCAAAGGAAAGCGGCGTGCCGTAGTTCGGACGAGAGCGAGCTCAGGGTCGGGGCATCATCGATCTCAAGCTCCGACCCTCAGAACATTAAGGAGCTGATGACCCCGCAGGCGGGGGATGACGGTACGCAGCTTATTATTGACTTTGATTCTCCAAGCACGGACTCTCCATAAACTATGCCTATCCCTGTAAAAATTGCCTCACTCAATGTGAGGTCCTTAAAGAGCCCTGATCGCAGGGCTGCTTTATTTTCTTATCTAGAGACATGTGACTTTGACCTTTGCCTGCTACAAGAATGTGGAATCCCTAGTAAAATGGACTATAAAGACTTAAAAGAAGACTGGAAGCTGGGCCCATCCATATGGTCCGGTGCAAATGACTGTCGTTCTGTGGGTGTTGGGCTGCTCTGCCGAGGCCAGTCCTTTTCTATTCATACAGTAACTGAGATTGTGCCTGGCAGAGCTCTTTTAATTCATCTATATTTTAATGGACTTTTAATTCGTGTTTTAAATGTGTATGCCCCTCCTGATAAACAGGAGCGGGCAGAACTATTTGAAATTTTACCACTGTTTTGTGTTGGGTCTTCCCCCCTGCTGGTGGGAGGTGATTTTAACTGCATACGTGATGGGGAACACCGGCAGGGTGGGGATATTAATCGTAAAGACCGCACTTCTTACCTGCTTAAAAATTTTATTGATGATTTTAACTTGAAAGATTGCTGGAAGGATCTCTTGCCGGAGGACCCGGGCGCCACATGGTCCAATGGAAGAGTGAGCTCCAGAATCGATTTTATTTTTTCCTCTAGAGCTTTTAAACCCCTGAAATGCACGCTCGAGCAGAATATCTTCTCTGATCATAAGCTCCTCTTGGTGGTCCTGGAGCTAGAGGGGGAGCAAAAAGCAAAAAGGGGCCTCTGGAGATTAAACACCACACTCCTAGAGGACCCTGAGATAAAAGAGGAGTTTGTGCGGACCTACCAGTGCTGGCAATCACAAAGAAAACCCCACGAGCCTATGCTGCACTGGTGGGAGGGCACCAAATCTAAAATCAGATTTTTTTTTATCAAAGCAGGTAAGAAGAAGGCAAAAATGGAAAAACAGTGGTTTTATGTTCTTAACATGCGTTTAAATGTACTTTTTAAATTGAAAGAAGCTGGTATGGATGTAGAAAATGATATTTTAAACCTTAAAACTGAAATAAAACATGCCATAGAAAAGAAAGGGAAACAAATCATTTTTAACTCACATGTGCAGCACCTGGAGGAGGGCGAGAAATGTTCCCGTTTCTTTTTTAAAAAAGTGATGAATAGGAGGGATATCATCCAAAACCTTGAGGGTGAATCCACTCCAAAAGGCATGTTAGATGCAGTTTTTAACTTCTACCAGCTTCTTTTTAATAAGAAAGATCTTAATCCATCCTTTTTAGAACATGTTCTTAATTCCCTTGATTTTAAGCTAGATGTTTTAGACCAGGAGGTTTTATCCCGTGATCTTAACTTAGATGAACTTTTATTTGTTTTTAAAAGTTTTTCTAGTGGGAAGGCCCCTGGGGAAGATGGTTTACCCATCGAATTTTATTTAGCTTTTTGGGATATTTTAAAGGATGATATGGTTTTATTGTATAAAGAAACTTTTATTGTTAATGAACTTCCCCCTTCCTGGAGGAGGGGGATTGTATCATTACTTTTTAAAAAGGGTGAAAAGGATATGCTAAAAAATTGGCGCCCCATCACACTTTTAAATGTCGATTATAAAGTTTTAGCCAAGTTATTAGCTGTCCGTTTTAAACCTTTTATTCATAAATTAATTCACCCAAATCAGGTTTGTGGGGTACCTGGAAGGTCTATAGCTGAATCCCTAAATATTTTAAGAGATGTTTTATGGTATTTTAAGGATAGAAATCAAACTGTAGCAATTTTATCCTTAGACTTTGAAAAAGCCTTTGATAGGGTCTCCCATGAATACCTGTTTTTAGTTCTTAAAAAGATGGCAGTGCCTGAAACGATTTTAAGCCGAATCATGCTTTTATACCGATCCTGTTTTAGTCAAGTCTCTGTTAATGGCTTTTTAACCAGCGGTGTTCCTCTTTTATCAGGTGTCAAACAGGGCTGCCCCCTGTCCCCACTCCTTTTTATTTGCGCAATCGAACCACTGATGGCCCTCCTCAGAAAAGACCGGGTAGTAAGAGGCGTACCGATACCTGGTGGAGGAGGGACCCATCTAAAGGTGTTGGGGTACATGGATGATGTCACCATACTGTGCCCGGACTCTCCATCCATGAGGGGGGCATTGAGGAACACCAGCTATTTCTGCGAGGTCTCTGGTTTTAAGCTAAACACAGATAAATGTGACTGTTTTTATATTGGCTCCTGGGATTCATCCATCACCCCAGGAGTCACAATGCAACAGGATCAAATTAAAGTTTTAGGTATTGTTTTTAACCAGGTCAATGATGGGAGCCCTAACTGGGATTCAGCTATAGCTAAGATGGAGAAGAAGATTTTAATGTGGAATCTTAGAAACCTTACCATGGAGGGGAAGATTTTAATAATAAAGATGGTTTTACTCCCTATTATGCTATACATTGCCATGGTATTTCCTCCATCTATTTTATACATTAAAAAAGTAACTAGAATTGTTTTTACTTTTTTATGGGGTTCAAAAATGGAGAAATTAAAGCGTGATTTTATGTACAAAAGTAAAGATAATGGCGGGAAAGATGTTCCTAACCTTTTTACTTTCTTTTACATAAAGTATTTCTGTTTCTGTTTTAAAATTATTAAATCCGATGGCATTTTTAGCTGCTTTTTAAGGTACGCTGCGGGCATGGTTTTTAAAAGATGGTTGCGCATCCCTCTGAACGCTCCGGTGCTTCTGTGTCCCCCAAAACATTATGTGGTGTTGGAAAAGACAGTCAGGCTCCTAGGTCTCCAAGATTTGGAGCCTGACATACTGGGGGACCAGAGAAAGGTATCAAAGGTCCTCAGGCGGAGTGAGGTTACCCTGGCAGTGTCCAATTTCACACAGGCAAGATCCAAAAAGGTATGGCGGAACGTGTACGGGAAGTTTCTGGCGAATGTACACAGGGATCTTGCCTGGGCAATCGTCCACCAGTGCCTCCCTACTCGTGAGTTCCAGCACAGGCGAGGACTGGTGGCGAGAGCCAAGTGCCCGAGAGATGGCTGCGGAGTGGACGAAACGGTGCTGCACATATTTTGGAACTGCCCTTTTGCACGGGAGCTTTGGAGGAAGGTAGGCCCACTTTTGAAGTGGGCCTGCGGCCTAAAAGATTTTAATCACGAATGTGTCTTTTACGGTCTTTTTAACTGCCCCAATTTTAAACAGCAGATGATCTGCTGGATGATTATTAATTGTTTTAAAAATGCCATCTGGAAAGTTAGGAACATCTTACTTTTTAAACATGATTTTATTGATGTTAAAAACTGTATAAAGCTGGCCCTGAGTGAGATGTACATCTATTACCTAAGAGACAAGAAACAGTTGGGGGCCAGCGAGGCAGCATCCATGTGGTGTCTGCCTCTATGGAACGAAATAACAATATAATCAGTTTTTATGACATTTGTATAATGTTTTATCCTGCCATTTTTATTTTTTCTCCTTTTATAACTGGTTTTATTATTTGTATTTTAAAACTTTTGTGAACCTTTTATTATTTTGCATTTTAAATTCTGTATGGTTTCTTATTTATTCAATAAAATTTTGTTGAAACCTTATCTGTTCTTATCAGTTTAATATCTGATACGTCCCCTATCTGGGGACCATATATTAAATGGATTTTTGAGAACGGGGGCCGATTTCGAAGCTTGCTTCCGTCGCCCTATGCATTGACCCGATATGGCAGTATCTTCGGGTACAGTGCACCACCCCCTTACAGGGTTAAAAAGAAAGATTCCTACTTTCATTGCTACCTGCTTGCTGGCTAGCCAGCTAGCCAGCCCTGTGGGCCTTGCTGCTGCTGCAGCCAAAAAACAAAAGGTGGTGCTGCTGCTGCTTCTGCTGCTTCTGCTTCTGCTTGTGTCTGGCCCCTGTTGGAGCGTCCAGGCACAGGACTTCTGCTGCTGCTGACTAAATGGCCTCCTTAATTGGATCATTTGAGTAGCCAGCACACCTGTGCAGGTAGGGCATGACATGATAGGCAGCTGCCTTGATAGCGGGTGGGTGCTGAATGTTCCTAATTGACAAAATAAGATTAATGCTTATGAAGAAATATAAAATCTCATCCCTTCCCCAATATCGCGCCACACCCCTACCCCTTAATTCCCTGGTTGAACTTGATGGACATATGTCTTTTTTCGACCGTACTAACTATGTAACTATGTAACATAACATGGGGGGGGGGGGGGGGGGGTCTCCTGGCTGTTCACACAGGTGTGTCATTGCTGTACATTGACCATGCATTGCTTCTGTGGTATTGCAAAGGCAAAGACAAATGCTTCCAGCCATCCATTGCACTAATGGATTGGTCATCAGCTGGCTGTCTATGTCCCGCATCAATATAGACCAAAGTACAGAGGGTTAGGCTATGCTATTGTGCACCTACCTGATGCATCAGAAGGTGCGAGGCCCTTGCTAAATTCTGTGCACAGACTTTGAGATCTATGCTTTAGACTGTATCTAAACCTGCTCCAACATGGACTGACATTCTGGCCTACTTTCAGCCGATGCGACTTGTCTGTCGCTGAACAGTCGCTTTTTATGTATTCAGCACCTATGTATAATGTTGTAAAAATGCTCTAGAAGCTAAAGTCGCAGAAATGTCACACATATTTGGCCTGCAACTTTCTGCGCGACAAATTCAGACAGGAAAAATCAGTATAAATCCTTAGAAAATTATCCCCCAGTGTCTCCATCTGCTGGCGGTATTGAATAAGCATTGCTGCACTGATGGGGTATGCATTAGACGAAAAAAAAGAAGAAAAAGAAGAATAATACGCCCAGAAAAGAGGCGAAAAGGAGAAAAACGTAAAAAAACGTGAAAAAAAAGTAAGAGGAAGAGAAGGGAAAAAAAGGTGGAAATGGGTTTAAAAGTGATTTCGGCGGAGAAATATATATATATATATATATATATATATATATATATATATATATATGCGCACACACACACATAGATATAAACGTATTCTCCGTTGAGATATTGCAGCCGCTGCTGTGTCCAGGCCCAGGAGCCTTAGCACTGTGCTGTGATGTCACTCAATACCACTGACATCACTAGGTGTAAACAACATCTCTCCTTTGCTGTGTATGTGACTATGGAGCTGTTTGGTGATGTCGTCTATTACGGCCTTCATAGAAGCAACAGGAGATTGTTGCATCCATCTTGAACCCTCAGAACTACAGTGCTATGATGTCACTCACTTCCACAGGCCTTGCAGAGTGTAAACAACAACAACCCAGCTTTGTTGTGTATGTAACCATAGGGATTTGTGATGTCACCTAGAACCTTCACAGCAGCGACAGCTTTATGAGGAGCATCAGCACTGCTCTGCCTGAGCAGAACCATCACCGCCATAGGTTGTCAAATAACCCGGATTTAACCCACACAGGTAAGTCCAATGGGGTGCAGGCATGTCCTCTATGCTTACAGCTTCCCGTGGGTGTTGGTTTGATACCGTTTGGGGACAGCCAAGGAGGCATCTGCAGGCAACAAAGGTAGGTGTGTGCTTGTGTGTGTGTTTCCTATGCAGATCCTAAGCCCAGTGTCACATGCAAGTAGGAGGAGTAAGAAGGGTTCCTGGCAAATCCGGGTTATGGATTGCATTTAAAAAGGCCCCGTGGGAGTGCAATGGGCCCCTGTCTTGCTGCTTAGCAATAATGGTATGGGTTTAGGTTCTGCTGTGTGTACTGGTGGTTGACTGCCCCCCAGCCCAGAGTGTGCATGGAAAATTGTCTGGCAGCCTCCCTGACAGCAAGCAGTGATAGTGCCCATGAAGGGGACCTTGTTGGGCCCGCCCCTTTCACGGTTATCGCTTCTCGGCCTTTTGGCTAAGATCAAGTGTAGTATCTGCATTTGGTCTGGTCGGAAGGTGTCTGTGGTACCCCGCTTCTCGGCCTTGGGGGATTGTCTCTCCTTACGGAGGGACTTCACCCCCTTGCTGCTATTGGGGAGCGGGCTTAGTCCACAGACAACGGGTTGCGATCCCCCTGTCTCTGGGACCTTGTGTCTCAGAAGGCATTTTCGGTACGTTGAGCGTTACCTGTAGCTTCGGAAGCACCTAGGGTACCCCCGACCTCTGCCTTGGGTAAGGGTTCCGCTTTTATAGCGGGATTCCGAGCCCCTGCTGCTATTGGGGAAGGGGCTTAGTCCCTGGGTGTGGAAGATGCCGTTCTCCTGGGCTTTCCCCTCTGGGGAAATGTCGATGCGAAATACCATCCGCATAGAGGTGTCGGAGAGCCATCGTCAGTTGAAGAACCTCCGCTTCATTGCGGAGGTGATTCTTCTTGACTACTTCCGCCTCAATAGGGAGGACATCCTGTGTCTAAATGACCAGGAAAGCCGTGGCCTGTATACCGTCACCTTCACGGCCACGGCGTGTTGCGATAACATCTATGCAACCTTGTCTGGTGCGGACCAGAGGGACGATCGACTCGACGGTCTTTCGTTCCAGTTCCTCTATGGTGAGGAACATATACCGTTGGTGGTGGCTATGCACAGCCCTCATGTGACCACGGAGGATATAGCCACTTTTCTTCGGCGATACTGCGAAGAGGTGCGATTCGCAAACAAAATCTTGAACTCCGTGCGGTTCTGGAACGGCAAGAGGAAGTTCTGGGTCAAGCTCCGTAAGGATCCCGGTGGTATTGGGGGTCTTTGCCATCCGCCCCCAAATTTTGCCATCGGGAGAGTTCGGGGCTTCCTGTTCTATCCTCAAATGCCTATGTATTGCCGAAATTGCTTGAGGTTTGGCCACACCCAGGAGACCTGCGGCACGGAGCGTGTGATTCGCTGCAATAGGTGTGGCCAAGAAGGTCACATAGCCTCAAGATGTAGCCATACGATAAGGTGCAACCTCTGCGGAGAGGAAAATCACGATTTTAATTCCTGTCCCCATAAAGCAAAAACTACGATGGGTGGGTCAAGGCTGGGCCCACCCAAAGAGGGGACAGGACAAAAGACGTCCTTTTTTAAGATGCCCAAACCCCAGATGGCAGGTACTGATGGGTCCAGGCCCAAGACCTCTGGTGCTCCATCGGGGGGCCCACCGGTGGTAGTGCTAGGGGGAGGCCATGGGGATTCCACGAAGCCCGGGCGGGTGATCGAGTTTACTGCCCGGGAAATTGAAAGACGTCGATCGACTTCCTACCTGGCTCAAGAGCCCGCCGAAACTTCTGAAGGGGGCTCACCTGTGGCGGGTGGCAGCCGACGGGCCTCGGTGGGGGCAAAGGTGGACCCAAAATTACAGCATAAGCCAGGTACTGGCTTGGCCCAGGGTCGCCCTGCTCCGGACGAAGAGGCCCCGGTGAAAGCCCGCCGGAAGGGGAGCCAGGTGGCCAGGTCTGAGCCCGGTCCTGTTACTCCGCCTATACAGGACAGGGCCAAGAAGACAAGTGGCGCCAAACCAGGGTTTGCTGCCCCGCCAGCAGTGGACCCGGTGGGTAAAACTGGCCATCGTCGATCGATGGGGAAGTTGGAGCAACAGTCCTCAGCAACGCTTGCTGGGGAACAAGCGATGAAAACTTCCCAAGGTAGCGGCAAAGGTTCCGGAAAAGAGGCCTCACAGGCCCCTGTGCAGCAGTTCCAGTCGTCAAATGATGAAAGAAGACGCAGATCCATCAGCCGGGGGCCAGAGATTACATCGAGTGAGAGCAACACAGAGGATATGGACAGCAGTGTGACATTTAAAAGACAAAGAGAAGAAGAAGAGGAAGACATTCAAAGGAAAGCGGCGTGCCGTAGTTCGGACGAGAGCGAGCTCAGGGTCGGGGCATCATCGATCTCAAGCTCCGACCCTCAGAACATCAAGGAGCTGATGACCCCGCAGGCGGGGGATGACGGTACGCAGCTTATTATTGACTTTGATTCTCCAAGCACGGACTCTCCATAAACTATGCCTATCCCTGTAAAAATTGCCTCACTCAATGTGAGGTCCTTAAAGAGCCCTGATCGCAGGGCTGCTTTATTTTCTTATCTAGAGACATGTGACTTTGACCTTTGCCTGCTACAAGAATGTGGAATCCCTAGTAAAATGGACTATAAAGACTTAAAAGAAGACTGGAAGCTGGGCCCATCCATATGGTCCGGTGCAAATGACTGTCGTTCTGTGGGTGTTGGGCTGCTCTGCCGAGGCCAGTCCTTTTCTATTCATACAGTAACTGAGATTGTGCCTGGCAGAGCTCTTTTAATTCATCTATATTTTAATGGACTTTTAATTCGTGTTTTAAATGTGTATGCCCCTCCTGATAAACAGGAGCGGGCAGAACTATTTGAAATTTTACCACTGTTTTGTGTTGGGTCTTCCCCCCTGCTGGTGGGAGGTGATTTTAACTGCATACGTGATGGGGAACACCGGCAGGGTGGGGATATTAATCGTAAAGACCGCACTTCTTACCTGCTTAAAAATTTTATTGATGATTTTAATTTGAAAGATTGCTGGAAGGATCTCTTGCCGGAGGACCCGGGCGCCACATGGTCCAATGGAAGAGTGAGCTCCAGAATCGATTTTATTTTTTCCTCTAGAGCTTTTAAACCCCTGAAATGCACGCTCGAGCAGAATATCTTCTCTGATCATAAGCTCCTCTTGGTGGGCCTGGAGCTAGAGGGGGAGCAAAAAGCAAAAAGGGGCCTCTGGAGATTAAACACCACACTCCTAGAGGACCCTGAGATAAAAGAGGAGTTTGTGCGGACCTACCAGTGCTGGCAATCACAAAGAAAACCCCACGAGCCTATGCTGCACTGGTGGGAGGGCACCAAATCTAAAATCAGTTTTTTTTTTATCAAAGCAGGTAAGAAGAAGGCAAAAATGGAAAAACAGTGGTTTTATGTTCTTAACATGCGTTTAAATGTACTTTTTAAATTGAAAGAAGCTGGTATGGATGTAGAAAATGATATTTTAAACCTTAAAACTGAAATAAAACATGCCATAGAAAAGAAAGGGAAACAAATCATTTTTAACTCACATGTGCAGCACCTGGAGGAGGGCGAGAAATGTTCCCGTTTCTTTTTTAAAAAAGTGATGAATAGGAGGGATATCATCCAGAACCTTGAGGGTGAATCCACTCCAAAAGGCATGTTAGATGCAGTTTTTAACTTCTACCAGCTTCTTTTTAATAAGAAAGATCTTAATCCATCCTTTTTAGAACATGTTCTTAATTCCCTTGATTTTAAGCTAGATGTTTTAGACCAGGAGGTTTTATCCCGTGATCTTAACTTAGATGAACTTTTATTTGTTTTTAAAAGTTTTTCTAGTGGGAAGGCCCCTGGGGAAGATGGTTTACCCATCGAATTTTATTTAGCTTTTTGGGATATTTTAAAGGATGATATGGTTTTATTGTATAAAGAAACTTTTATTGTTAATGAACTTCCCCCTTCCTGGAGGAGGGGGATTGTATCATTACTTTTTAAAAAAGGTGAAAAGGATATGCTAAAAAATTGGCGCCCCATCACACTTTTAAATGTCGATTATAAAGTTTTAGCCAAGTTATTAGCTGTCCGTTTTAAACCTTTTATTCATAAATTAGTTCACCCAAATCAGGTTTGTGGGGTACCTGGAAGGTCTATAGCTGAATCCCTAAATATTTTAAGAGATGTTTTATGGTATTTTAAGGATAGAAATCAAACTGTAGCAATTTTATCCTTAGACTTTGAAAAAGCCTTTGATAGGGTCTCCCATGAATACCTGTTTTTAGTTCTTAAAAAGATGGCAGTGCCTGAAACGATTTTAAGCCGAATCATGCTTTTATACCGATCCTGTTTTAGTCAAGTCTCTGTTAATGGCTTTTTAACCAGCGGTGTTCCTCTTTTATCAGGTGTCAAACAGGGCTGCCCCCTGTCCCCACTCCTTTTTATTTGCGCAATCGAACCACTGATGGCCCTCCTCAGAAAAGACCGGGTAGTAAGAGGCGTACCGATACCTGGTGGAGGAGGGACCCATCTAAAGGTGTTGGGGTACATGGATGATGTCACCATACTGTGCCCGGACTCTCCATCCATGAGGGGGGCATTGAGGAACACCAGCTATTTCTGCGAGGTCTCTGGTTTTAAGCTAAACACAGATAAATGTGACTGTTTTTATATTGGCTCCTGGGATTCATCCATCACCCCAGGAGTCACAATGCAACAGGATCAAATTAAAGTTTTAGGTATTGTTTTTAACCAGGTCAATGATGGGAGCCCTAACTGGGATTCAGCTATAGCTAAGATGGAGAAGAAGATTTTAATGTGGAATCTTAGAAACCTTACCATGGAGGGGAAGATTTTAATAATAAAGATGGTTTTACTCCCTATTATGCTATACATTGCCATGGTATTTCCTCCATCTATTTTATACATTAAAAAAGTAACTAGAATTGTTTTTACTTTTTTATGGGGTTCAAAAATGGAGAAATTAAAGCGTGATTTTATGTACAAAAGTAGAGATAATGGCGGGAAAGATGTTCCTAACCTTTTTACTTTCTTTTACATAAAGTATTTCTGTTTCTGTTTTAAGATTATTAAATCCAATGGCATTTTTAGCTGCTTTTTAAGGTACGCTGCGGGCATGGTTTTTAAAAGATGGTTGCGCATCCCTCTGAACGCTCCGGTGCTTCTGTGTCCCCCAAAACATTATGTGGTGTTGGAAAAGACAGTCAGGCTCCTAGGTCTCCAAGATTTGGAGCCTGACATACTGGGGGACCAGAGAAAGGTATCAAAGGTCCTCAGGCGGAGTGAGGTTACCCTGGCAGTGTCCAATTTCACACAGGCAAGATCCAAAAAGGTATGGCGGAACGTGTACGGGAAGTTTCTGGCGAATGTACACAGGGATCTTGCCTGGGCAATCGTCCACCAGTGCCTCCCTACTCGTGAGTTCCAGCACAGGCGAGGACTGGTGGCGAGAGCCAAGTGCCCGAGAGATGGCTGCGGAGTGGACGAAACGGTGCTGCACATATTTAGGAACTGCCCTTTTGCACGGGAGCTTTGGAGGAAGGTAGGCCCACTTTTGAAGTGGGCCTGCGGCCTAAAAGATTTTAATCACGAATGTGTCTTTTACGGTCTTTTTAACTGCCCCAATTTTAAACAGCAGATGATCTGCTGGATGATTATTAATTGTTTTAAAAATGCCATCTGGAAAGTTAGGAACATCTTACTTTTTAAACATGATTTTATTGATGTTAAAAACTGTATAAAGCTGGCCCTGAGTGAGATGTACATCTATTACCTAAGAGACAAGAAACAGTTGGGGGCCAGCGAGGCAGCATCCATGTGGTGTCTGCCTCTATGGAACGAAATAACAGTATAATCAGTTTTTATGACATTTGTATAATGTTTTATCCTGCCATTTTTATTTTTTCTCCTTTTATTACTGGTTTTATTATTTGTATTTTAAAACTTTTGTGAACCTTTTATTATTTTGCGTTTTAAATTTTGTATGGTTTCTTATTTATTCAATAAAATTTTGTTGAAACCTTATCTGTTCTTATCAGTTTAATATCTGATACGTCCCCTATCTGGGGACCATATATTAAATGGATTTTTGAGAACGGGGGCCGATTTCGAAGCTTGCTTCCGTCGCCCTATGCATTGACCCGATATGGCAGTATCTTCGGGTACAGTGCACCACCCCCTTACAGGGTTAAAAAGAAAGATTCCTACTTTCATTGCTACCTGCTTGCTGGCTAGCCAGCTAGCCAGCCCTGTGGGCCTTGCTGCTGCTGCAGCCAAAAAACAAAAGGTGGTGCTGCTGCTGCTTCTGCTGCTTCTGCTTCTGCTTGTGTCTGGCCCCTGTTGGAGCGTCCAGGCACAGGACTTCTGCTGCTGCTGACTAAATGGCCTCCTTAATTGGATCATTTGAGTAGCCAGCACACCTGTGCAGGTAGGGCATGACATGATAGGCAGCTGCCTTGATAGCGGGTGGGTGCTGAATGTTCCTAATTGACAAAATAAGATTAATGCTTATGAAGAAATATAAAATCTCATCCCTTCCCCAATATCGCGCCACACCCCTACCCCTTAATTCCCTGGTTGAACTTGATGGACATATGTCTTTTTTCGACCGTACTAACTATGTAACTATGTAACATAACATGGGGGGGGGGGGGGGGGGTCTCCTGGCTGTTCACACAGGTGTGTCATTGCTGTACATTGACCATGCATTGCTTCTGTGGTATTGCAAAGGCAAAGACAAATGCTTCCAGCCATCCATTGCACTAATGGATTGGTCATCAGCTGGCTGTCTATGTCCCGCATCAATATAGACCAAAGTACAGAGGGTTAGGCTATGCTATTGTGCACCTACCTGATGCATCAGAAGGTGCGAGGCCCTTGCTAAATTCTGTGCACAGACTTTGAGATCTATGCTTTAGACTGTATCTAAACCTGCTCCAACATGGACTGACATTCTGGCCTACTTTCAGCCGATGCGACTTGTCTGTCGCTGAACAGTCGCTTTTTATGTATTCAGCACCTATGTATAATGTTGTAAAAATGCTCTAGAAGCTAAAGTCGCAGAAATGTCACACATATTTGGCCTGCAACTTTCTGTGCGACAAATTCAGACAGGAAAAATCAGTATAAATCCTTAGAAAATTATCCCCCAGTGTCTCCATCTGCTGGCGGTATTGAATAAGCATTGCTGCACTGATGGGGTATGCATTAGACGAAAAAAAAGAAGAAAAAGAAGAATAATACGCCCAGAAAAGAGGCGAAAAGGAGAAAAACGTAAAAAAACGTGAAAAAAAAGTAAGAGGAAGAGAAGGGAAAAAAAGGTGGAAATGGGTTTAAAAGTGATTTCGGCGGAGAAATATATATATATATATATATATATATATATATATATATATATATGCGCACACACACACATAGATATAAACGTATTCTCCGTTGAGATATTGCAGCCGCTGCTGTGTCCAGGCCCAGGAGCCTTAGCACTGTGCTGTGATGTCACTCAATACCACTGACATCACTAGGTGTAAACAACATCTCTCCTTTGCTGTGTATGTGACTATGGAGCTGTTTGGTGATGTCGTCTATTACGGCCTTCATAGAAGCAACAGGAGATTGTTGCATCCATCTTGAACCCTCAGAACTACAGTGCTATGATGTCACTCACTTCCACAGGCCTTGCAGAGTGTAAACAACAACAACCCAGCTTTGTTGTGTATGTAACCATAGGGATTTGTGATGTCACCTAGAACCTTCACAGCAGCGACAGCTTTATGAGGAGCATCAGCACTGCTCTGCCTGAGCAGAACCATCACCGCCATAGGTTGTCAAATAACCCGGATTTAACCCACACAGGTAAGTCCAATGGGGTGCAGGCATGTCCTCTATGCTTACAGCTTCCCGTGGGTGTTGGTTTGATACCGTTTGGGGACAGCCAAGGAGGCATCTGCAGGCAACAAAGGTAGGTGTGTGCTTGTGTGTGTGTTTCCTATGCAGATCCTAAGCCCAGTGTCACATGCAAGTAGGAGGAGTAAGAAGGGTTCCTGGCAAATCCGGGTTATGGATTGCATTTAAAAAGGCCCCGTGGGAGTGCAATGGGCCCCTGTCTTGCTGCTTAGCAATAATGGTATGGGTTTAGGTTCTGCTGTGTGTACTGGTGGTTGACTGCCCCCCAGCCCAGAGTGTGCATGGAAAATTGTCTGGCAGCCTCCCTGACAGCAAGCAGTGATAGTGCCCATGAAGGGGACCTTGTTGGGCCCGCCCCTTTCACGGTTATCGCTTCTCGGCCTTTTGGCTAAGATCAAATGTAGTATCTGTTCTTATCAGTTTAATATCTGATACGTCCCCTATCTGGGGACCATATATTAAATGGATTTTTGAGAACGGGGGCCGATTTCGAAGCTTGCTTCCGTCGCCCTATGCATTGACCCGATATGGCAGTATCTTCGGGTACAGTGCACCACCCCCTTACAGGGTTAAAAAGAAATATTCCTACTTTCATTGCTACCTGCTTGCTGGCTAGCCAGCTAGCCAGCCCTGTGGGCCTTGCTGCTGCTGCAGCCAAAAAACAAAAGGTGGTGCTGCTGCTGCTTCTGCTGCTTCTGCTTCTGCTTGTGTCTGGCCCCTGTTGGAGCGTCCAGGCACAGGACTTCTGCTGCTGCTGACTAAATGGCCTCCTTAATTGGATCATTTGAGTAGCCAGCACACCTGTGCAGGTAGGGCATGACATGATAGGCAGCTGCCTTGATAGCGGGTGGGTGCTGAATGTTCCTAATTGACAAAATAAGATTAATGCTTAT
This sequence comes from Hyla sarda, assembly GCF_029499605.1. Classification (NCBI taxonomy): domain Eukaryota; kingdom Metazoa; phylum Chordata; class Amphibia; order Anura; family Hylidae; genus Hyla; species Hyla sarda. The sequence goes on from NW_026610419.1 coordinate 66,741, forward strand.
GAAGAAATATAAAATCTCATCCCTTCCCCAATATCGCGCCACACCCCTACCCCTTAATTCCCTGGTTGAACTTGATGGACATATGTCTTTTTTCGACCGTACTAACTATGTAACTATGTAACATAACATGGGGGGGGGGGGGTTCTCCTGGCTGTTCACACAGGTGTGTCATTGCTGTACATTGACCATGCATTGCTTCTGTGGTATTGCAAAGGCAAAGACAAATGCTTCCAGCCATCCATTGCACTAATGGATTGGTCATCAGCTGGCTGTCTATGTCCCGCATCAATATAGACCAAAGTACAGAGGGTTAGGCTATGCTATTGTGCACCTACCTGATGCATCAGAAGGTGCGAGGCCCTTGCTAAATTCTGTGCACAGACTTTGAGATCTATGCTTTAGACTGTATCTAAACCTGCTCCAACATGGACTGACATTCTGGCCTACTTTCAGCCGATGCGACTTGTCTGTCGCTGAACAGTCGCTTTTTATGTATTCAGCACCTATGTATAATGTTGTAAAAATGCTCTAGAAGCTAAAGTCGCAGAAATGTCACACATATTTGGCCTGCAACTTTCTGTGCGACAAATTCAGACAGGAAAAATCAGTATAAATCCTTAGAAAATTATCCCCCAGTGTCTCCATCTGCTGGCGGTATTGAATAAGCATTGCTGCACTGATGGGGTATGCATTAGACGAAAAAAAAGAAGAAAAAGAAGAATAATACGCCCAGAAAAGAGGCGAAAAGGAGAAAAACGTAAAAAAACGTGAAAAAAAAGTAAGAGGAAGAGAAGGGAAAAAAAGGTGGAAATGGGTTTAAAAGTGATTTCGGCGGAGAAATATATATATATATATATATATATATATATATATATATATATATATGCGCACACACACACACATAGATATAAACGTATTCTCCGTTGAGATATTGCAGCCGCTGCTGTGTCCAGGCCCAGGAGCCTTAGCACTGTGCTGTGATGTCACTCAATACCACTGACATCACTAGGTGTAAACAACATCTCTCCTTTGCTGTGTATGTGACTATGGAGCTGTTTGGTGATGTCGTCTATTACGGCCTTCATAGAAGCAACAGGAGATTGTTGCATCCATCTTGAACCCTCAGAACTACAGTGCTATGATGTAACTCACTTCCACAGGCCTTGCAGAGTGTAAACAACAACAACCCAGCTTTGTTGTGTATGTAACCATAGGGATTTGTGATGTCACCTAGAACCTTCACAGCAGCGACAGCTTTATGAGGAGCATCAGCACTGCTCTGCCTGAGCAGAACCATCACCGCCATAGGTTGTCAAATAACCCGGATTTAACCCACACAGGTAAGTCCAATGGGGTGCAGGCATGTCCTCTATGCTTACAGCTTCCCGTGGGTGTTGGTTTGATACCGTTTGGGGACAGCCAAGGAGGCATCTGCAGGCAACAAAGGTAGGTGTGTGCTTGTGTGTGTGTTTCCTATGCAGATCCTAAGCCCAGTGTCACATGCAAGTAGGAGGAGTAAGAAGGGTTCCTGGCAAATCCGGGTTATGGATTGCATTTAAAAAGGCCCCGTGGGAGTGCAATGGGCCCCTGTCTTGCTGCTTAGCAATAATGGTATGGGTTTAGGTTCTGCTGTGTGTACTGGTGGTTGACTGCCCCCCAGCCCAGAGTGTGCATGGAAAATTGTCTGGCAGCCTCCCTGACAGCAAGCAGTGATAGTGCCCATGAAGGGGACCTTGTTGGGCCCGCCCCTTTCACGGTTATCGCTTCTCGGCCTTTTGGCTAAGATCAAGTGTAGTATCTGTTCTTATCAGTTTAATATCTGATACGTCCCCTATCTGGGGACCATATATTAAATGGATTTTTGAGAACGGGGGCCGATTTCGAAGCTTGCTTCCGTCGCCCTATGCATTGACCCGATATGGCAGTATCTTCGGGTACAGTGCACCACCCCCTTACAGGGTTAAAAAGAAAGATTCCTACTTTCATTGCTACCTGCTTGCTGGCTAGCCAGCTAGCCAGCCCTGTGGGCCTTGCTGCTGCTGCAGCCAAAAAACAAAAGGTGGTGCTGCTGCTGCTTCTGCTGCTTCTGCTTCTGCTTGTGTCTGGCCCCTGTTGGAGCGTCCAGGCACAGGACTTCTGCTGCTGCTGACTAAATGGCCTCCTTAATTGGATCATTTGAGTAGCCAGCACACCTGTGCAGGTAGGGCATGACATGATAGGCAGCTGCCTTGATAGCGGGTGGGTGCTGAATGTTCCTAATTGACAAAATAAGATTAATGCTTATGAAGAAATATAAAATCTCATCCCTTCCCCAATATCGCGCCACACCCCTACCCCTTAATTCCCTGGTTGAACTTGATGGACATATGTCTTTTTTCGACCGTACTAACTATGTAACTATGTAACATAACATGGGGGGGGGGGGGGGTCTCCTGGCTGTTCACACAGGTGTGTCATTGCTGTACATTGACCATGCATTGCTTCTGTGGTATTGCAAAGGCAAAGACAAATGCTTCCAGCCATCCATTGCACTAATGGATTGGTCATCAGCTGGCTGTCTATGTCCCGCATCAATATAGACCAAAGTACAGAGGGTTAGGCTATGCTATTGTGCACCTACCTGATGCATCAGAAGGTGCGAGGCCCTTGCTAAATTCTGTGCACAGACTTTGAGATCTATGCTTTAGACTGTATCTAAACCTGCTCCAACATGGACTGACATTCTGGCCTACTTTCAGCCGATGCGACTTGTCTGTCGCTGAACAGTCGCTTTTTATGTATTCAGCACCTATGTATAATGTTGTAAAAATGCTCTAGAAGCTAAAGTCGCAGAAATGTCACACATATTTGGCCTGCAACTTTCTGTGCGACAAATTCAGACAGGAAAAATCAGTATAAATCCTTAGAAAATTATCCCCCAGTGTCTCCATCTGCTGGCGGTATTGAATAAGCATTGCTGCACTGATGGGGTATGCATTAGACGAAAAAAAAGAAGAAAAAGAAGAATAATACGCCCAGAAAAGAGGCGAAAAGGAGAAAAACGTAAAAAAACGTGAAAAAAAAGTAAGAGGAAGAGAAGGGAAAAAAAGGTGGAAATGGGTTTAAAAGTGATTTCGGCGGAGAAATATATATATATATATATATATATATATATATATATATATATATGCGCACACACACACATAGATATAAACGTATTCTCCGTTGAGATATTGCAGCCGCTGCTGTGTCCAGGCCCAGGAGCCTTAGCACTGTGCTGTGATGTCACTCAATACCACTGACATCACTAGGTGTAAACAACATCTCTCCTTTGCTGTGTATGTGACTATGGAGCTGTTTGGTGATGTCGTCTATTACGGCCTTCATAGAAGCAACAGGAGATTGTTGCATCCATCTTGAACCCTCAGAACTACAGTGCTATGATGTCACTCACTTCCACAGGCCTTGCAGAGTGTAAACAACAACAACCCAGCTTTGTTGTGTATGTAACCATAGGGATTTGTGATGTCACCTAGAACCTTCACAGCAGCGACAGCTTTATGAGGAGCATCAGCACTGCTCTGCCTGAGCAGAACCATCACCGCCATAGGTTGTCAAATAACCCGGATTTAACCCACACAGGTAAGTCCAATGGGGTGCAGGCATGTCCTCTATGCTTACAGCTTCCCGTGGGTGTTGGTTTGATACCGTTTGGGGACAGCCAAGGAGGCATCTGCAGGCAACAAAGGTAGGTGTGTGCTTGTGTGTGTTTCCTATGCAGATCCTAAGCCCAGTGTCACATGCAAGTAGGAGGAGTAAGAAGGGTTCCTGGCAAATCCGGGTTATGGATTGCATTTAAAAAGGCCCCGTGGGAGTGCAATGGGCCCCTGTCTTGCTGCTTAGCAATAATGGTATGGGTTTAGGTTCTGCTGTGTGTACTGGTGGTTGACTGCCCCCCAGCCCAGAGTGTGCATGGAAAATTGTCTGGCAGCCTCCCTGACAGCAAGCAGTGATAGTGCCCATGAAGGGGACCTTGTTGGGCCCGCCCCTTTCACGGTTATCGCTTCTCGGCCTTTTGGCTAAGATCAAGTGTAGTATCTGTTCTTATCAGTTTAATATCTGATACGTCCCCTATCTGGGGACCATATATTAAATGGATTTTTGAGAACGGGGGCCGATTTCGAAGCTTGCTTCCGTCGCCCTATGCATTGACCCGATATGGCAGTATCTTCGGGTACAGTGCACCACCCCCTTACAGGGTTAAAAAGAAAGATTCCTACTTTCATTGCTACCTGCTTGCTGGCTAGCCAGCTAGCCAGCCCTGTGGGCCTTGCTGCTGCTGCAGCCAAAAAACAAAAGGTGGTGCTGCTGCTGCTTCTGCTGCTTCTGCTTGTGTCTGGCCCCTGTTGGAGCGTCCAGGCACAGGACTTCTGCTGCTGCTGACTAAATGGCCTCCTTAATTGGATCATTTGAGTAGCCAGCACACCTGTGCAGGTAGGGCATGACATGATAGGCAGCTGCCTTGATAGCGGGTGGGTGCTGAATGTTCCTAATTGACAAAATAAGATTAATGCTTATGAAGAAATATAAAATCTCATCCCTTCCCCAATATCGCGCCACACCCCTACCCCTTAATTCCCTGGTTGAACTTGATGGACATATGTCTTTTTTCGACCGTACTAACTATGTAACTATGTAACATAACATGGGGGGGGGGGGGGTCTCCTGGCTGTTCACACAGGTGTGTCATTGCTGTACATTGACCATGCATTGCTTCTGTGGTATTGCAAAGGCAAAGACAAATGCTTCCAGCCATCCATTGCACTAATGGATTGGTCATCAGCTGGCTGTCTATGTCCCGCATCAATATAGACCAAAGTACAGAGGGTTAGGCTATGCTATTGTGCACCTACCTGATGCATCAGAAGGTGCGAGGCCCTTGCTAAATTCTGTGCACAGACTTTGAGATCTATGCTTTAGACTGTATCTAAACCTGCTCCAACATGGACTGACATTCTGGCCTACTTTCAGCCGATGCGACTTGTCTGTCGCTGAACAGTCGCTTTTTATGTATTCAGCACCTATGTATAATGTTGTAAAAATGCTCTAGAAGCTAAAGTCGCAGAAATGTCACACATATTTGGCCTGCAACTTTCTGTGCGACAAATTCAGACAGGAAAAATCAGTATAAATCCTTAGAAAATTATCCCCCAGTGTCTCCATCTGCTGGCGGTATTGAATAAGCATTGCTGCACTGATGGGGTATGCATTAGACGAAAAAAAAGAAGAAAAAGAAGAATAATACGCCCAGAAAAGAGGCGAAAAGGAGAAAAACGTAAAAAAACGTGAAAAAAAAGTAAGAGGAAGAGAAGGGAAAAAAAGGTGGAAATGGGTTTAAAAGTGATTTCGGCGGAGAATATATATATATATATATATATATATATATATATATATATATATATGCGCACACACACACATAGATATAAACGTATTCTCCGTTGAGATATTGCAGCCGCTGCTGTGTCCAGGCCCAGGAGCCTTAGCACTGTGCTGTGATGTCACTCAATACCACTGACATCACTAGGTGTAAACAACATCTCTCCTTTGCTGTGTATGTGACTATGGAGCTGTTTGGTGATGTCGTCTATTACGGCCTTCATAGAAGCAACAGGAGATTGTTGCATCCATCTTGAACCCTCAGAACTACAGTGCTATGATGTCACTCACTTCCACAGGCCTTGCAGAGTGTAAACAACAACAACCCAGCTTTGTTGTGTATGTAACCATAGGGATTTGTGATGTCACCTAGAACCTTCACAGCAGCGACAGCTTTATGAGGAGCATCAGCACTGCTCTGCCTGAGCAGAACCATCACCGCCATAGGTTGTCAAATAACCCGGATTTAACCCACACAGGTAAGTCCAATGGGGTGCAGGCATGTCCTCTATGCTTACAGCTTCCCGTGGGTGTTGGTTTGATACCGTTTGGGGACAGCCAAGGAGGCATCTGCAGGCAACAAAGGTAGGTGTGTGCTTGTGTGTGTGTTTCCTATGCAGATCCTAAGCCCAGTGTCACATGCAAGTAGGAGGAGTAAGAAGGGTTCCTGGCAAATCCGGGTTATGGATTGCATTTAAAAAGGCCCCGTGGGAGTGCAATGGGCCCCTGTCTTGCTGCTTAGCAATAATGGTATGGGTTTAGGTTCTGCTGTGTGTACTGGTGGTTGACTGCCCCCCAGCCCAGAGTGTGCATGGAAAATTGTCTGGCAGCCTCCCTGACAGCAAGCAGTGATAGTGCCCATGAAGGGGACCTTGTTGGGCCCGCCCCTTTCACGGTTATCGCTTCTCGGCCTTTTGGCTAAGATCACGTGTGGATTTCTGTGCGTGGTTTGGGTTGAAAGGAGTGGTGATCGGGGCCCTCTTTACGGGGGGCCCTGGATTGTTGCTGAGCTGCGATCGTGGGTTTTACCTGCAAAAATGAGCGAGAAGGCGCGTGGACTTGAGGACACGGTGCGGATCTACGTTCCTGGCGAGCACCGGGGGACGATCGGACTTGACCAAATCGTTGTGGAGATTCTTCGCAAGCTTGATTACCTACAGGTATGGAATGTATTGGCTATACAGGATTTTCCTAGGCAAGGAATTTATGATATTACTTTTTGTGGTTCTGAGATTTGCCAGAGAGTCTACATGGATCTTGAAGAAATGAAGAGGAAAAGTGAGCCTGCTATAATGAAGAAGATTAAAGTGGAACCTTTATTTATGAATACAACAAAGGTAGTAATTGTCCACATGTATAATCCTAAGGTTTCTGATGAAATGGTTACAAACTTTTTGTTCCGGTATTGCGAGGAAGTGAAATTTATAGGAAGACTTAAGAACAAGTTTGGGTACTTTAATTGTAAGAGAAAGTTTATTGTAAAATTTAAAAAAGATGAAGGAATGCAAGATGGAAGGAAGAGCATACCACAGGTGTTTTCTATCGGAGGAGAGAGAGGTTTCTGCTTTTATGAAGGCCAGTTGCAATATTGTAGAAAGTGCCATGCCTATGGCCATGTGCAGGATTATTGCCCTGAGAAAGGTGAATGTTGCAGAAATTGTGGGAAAACTGGTCATGAAGCAAGTATTTGTACAGAGAAGAAGACATGTGATATCTGTGGAAGTGAGGAACATTTGGCAAGAGGCTGTGATATGTGGTATAAAAAGAAGAGAAGTTATGCTGATGCAGCTGGGAATAGAGGAGAACAAAGAGAAAAAGGGGGAGGGAGGTTTGTTCCTGGAGTTGGTGAGAGTGTGAGTGTGAGTGTTAATGTGGCACAGGTGGCTGAGGAAAGTTCTGTGATAGTGGAGCACATTAGCACTCAGGAGAGGTCAGGGGAGGAGGGTGTTTCCACTGCTGTGACTGGTGAGGAGACAGGTGTGGGAGGTGAATTTACCTTGGTGAAAAAGAAAAAAGCAAAAAAAGTGAAAGTGGTGGAGAAAATTGAGACAGTGTATGGTGATGTTCTTTCTAGTGAAGAGGCTATGGATGATATTGAATGTCCAAACCCAATTGTGGGGGAGGAGGAGGGAATGGAAGTTGTTGGGTCATCTCAGAGATCTCTAACACCTGGTCAGAGAGTTTCTCGCAGTAAGGAAGAAGAGGAGGAGGAAGATGAGGATGTGCAGGTTGTGAATAAAAGGTGTAAGACAGGGAGCTGGTCTGAGGATCAGGAAGCCCTTGTTCTTGGTAGTGATAATGAAATAGACAGGGACTCTAACATAGGGTCGCCTGATTGTTTTGCAAGTTTACATAGGAAAGTTGAAGGCCAAAATGTTAATTTCTAAGTTAAGATGGATTTTAAAGCATTTGGTTTTCTTTTCCTAGTTATTATGACTTTGGTTGTAACAACTATTAATGTAAGAAGTATTGAGTCTGAAATTAGGAGAGCTGCAATTTTTGATATTCTTGAGAATGTTAGAAGTGATGTGATATGTTTACAGGAGTGTGCAATAAAGTCAGCACCTTATGCAAATGAGTGGAAGTGTGGGCAGTCCTTCTGGTCCACATGTGCAGAAAACAAAAATGAAGGTGTGGGGATTTTATTGCAAAACAGGGACATTAAAGTTTTAAATTGCCAAATTTTAGTACCTGGTCGTTGTATGGTTTTAAATTTTGAGGTTTTGGGCCAGAGGATGAGAATTTTTAATGTGTATGCTCCAGCAGAAAAACAAGCACGTTTGTCTTTTTTAGAGTCCCTTAAGTTTTTTATCCCTGGTCGTGAAGATACTATTATTGTTGGCGATTTTAACTGCATTAGATCCGTCAATGATCGTGAGAGCTCTGCTGAGGTTAGAACTGATATTACTTCCAATGTTTTAAATCAAATTATTCAAGACTTGCATTTTACTGATGTTGGACTGATGGTTAGCACTGATGAAAGATATACGTACATATCAGATAGTGGCCGCTGTAAATCCCGGATCGATTACATCCTGGTCTCTGATGGGATTAAGGTGGTCCGGTGCAATCAAATGATGTCAACTTTCTCAGACCACAAGATGGTGTCGGCTGAGATAAGTGTCACAGAGTCCCTTCATTTTGGGAGGGGGCTCTGGAAATTAAATGTAAGTCTATTGGAAGATGAGGAAGTAATGGCTGGTTTTAATCATGTGTTTTTATCCTGTGTTTCTAAACAACCTGATTTTAGTAATGTCTTAGTGTGGTGGGAATGGGCTAAAGGAGAGTTTTCTAATTTCTTTAAGATGTTTTGCATAAAGAGAGCACAAGAGAAGAGGAGGAGTGATGAAAGGCTTGTATCCCGGTTAGAGACTCTCTATAAGTTTAAACGTGTTGGTGTGGAGGTGGAGGATGAGATTGTTAAGGTGAAGGGGGAGGTGAAAAAAAGGTTGTTGGAAAAGGGAAGGAATATTGTATATAAGTCTAAAGTGCAGCACCTAGAAGAAAATGAGCAGTGTACACGGTATTTCTTTAAAAAATGTTTTAATGCTAAAGGTGTTTTTAAATCTGTTTTTACCCCTACGGGGGAAGTTTCTGGAGAGGAGATGGTGAAGGAGATTGGCAGATTTTATGAGACACTCTTTAGTAATAAGAGCAGAGCCAGTGAGACGGAGATGAATGATTATTGTAATATTTTGGAGAATAATGTTCCTGTTGAAAAAGTAGATTTTTTGATTGATGATGTTAGTGAAGGGGAGATCAAGCAGGCCCTGGATAAGATGGCCAAAGGGAAGACACCAGGCTGTGATGGTCTCCCCGCTGAGTTTTATTCCGCGTTCTGGAATATTTTAAGTAAAGAGTTTACACGGGTGGTGCAATATGTTTTTAACTCAGGTGTTTTAGCTGAATCTATGAAGAAAGGGGTCATAACATTAATTCATAAAAAAGGTGATGGCAGAGATCTTAAAAATTGGAGACCTATAACTTTATTAAATTGTGACTACAAGATAATTGCTAAGATTGTGGCTAATAGACTGAGTGATGTAGTGGACCACCTTGTGGGAGAATACCAAGTTTGTGCAGTACCGAAAAGAAAACTAACAGATAATTTATTGCTTTTAAGAGACTCTATTTATTACAGTAACTTTAACAAGAATGCACTGTTTGTTGAGTCCATAGATTTCGAAAAGGCTTATGATAAGGTTGCACATGATTTTATGTTCATTGCTTTAAAACACTTAGGTATTCCAGAAAAGTTATTATCTGTTATTATGAGTTTTTATCATGGGGTGACAAGTCAGATTTTAGTAAATGGGCATGTGGGGCCTGCTTTTAATGTCTTGTCTGGAGTCAGACAGGGATGCCCACTCTCCCCAATTCTGTTTATATGCGTTATAGAGGGCCTGTTGAAGAATGTGCAGAAAGATAAATGTGTGAGTGGTGTTTTTATTCCAGGTAGTGATGGTAGTAAGTTAAAGGTTTTAAGTTATATGGACGATGTGGTTTTTACTTGTACATCCCAAGCAGATCTCAACAGAGTAAATTTGCATGTGAGGATTTTTTGTTGTGTGGCTGGGATGAATGTGAACTGGGGGAAGTGCCAATTATGCAGTTTTGGGAACCAAGAGAATATAGTAGTGGATGGTGTTAAGGAAAAAGAAGACATTGAAGTGCTAGGAGTGATATTTGATAAAGACCTCAAAGGAAAGAAAAGTTATGAGACTTTGGACAGTAAAATTGAGAAGAAGCTATCCTTCTGGAGGTTAAGGAACTTGTCACTTAAAGGGAAAGTTCTTATCATTAAGTCTGTAATCCTACCGCTTCTCTTGTATACGGCTATGGTGCTTCCTCCAGGGAAGTTATGGACTAGGAGAGTCACAAGGAAGCTTTTTGTGTTCTTCTGGGGGTCTAAGATGGAGAAAATGAGAAGAGAAGAAGTGATGAAGAGTATGAATTTGGGCGGATATAACTTTCCAAACATTGATCTGTTTTTAAAGGTGCACTATTTTCTTTTAATTTTTAAATTGATACAGTGCAATAATAGGGCGGCAGACATGAGTAAATACCTTGCAGGATGGTTGTTTTCCAAATGGGGCTGGTGTGAGAGGGATTTGAGGAGACCCATAGCACATGTGATACCTACCTTCTATGTGCTCCTCAGGTCTTTCAATGATCAATTTGGTTTGAGCTCTTTAGGTGAACCTGATAAAAAGAAAATAGAACAAGAAATAAGGAAAAATGAGAGATTATATGAAGTACCATTCTGCACTAATGCTCAGTCTGTGAAGATTTGGAAGTTTTTTAAAGTTATTGGACTATCAAACAGACAAAAAGACGTTAGTTGGATGTCCTTTCATGGCTGCCTCCCAACCCGATCTTTTTTAAATGGAAGAGGTTTGAGAATAAGTGACAGATGCCCAAGAGAGGGTTGTGGAGGTAGAGAAGACTTAGTGCACCTTTATTGGGACTGTTTTTATGCAAAAGAATTTTTTATGTTTTTAAAGAAGTTTTTAATCCAACTCACTGGATATAACAGTTTTTCTTTTGAGAAAGTTTTTATTGGTCAAGATCTTAGTAAAAAGGAAGATACACGTACTAATTGGATTCTTTTTTCTGTTTTTAAAGAGGTTTTATGGGACTCACGCAATTTGCTTGTTTTTAAAAATGTTGTTATTTCTCCGAGGGAATTGAAAAGATTGTTTTTAGGAAGGATTTTTACTATCTTTCTACTGGACAAAAAGAGAATTGGTGAAGAAGAAGCGGAGAAAATCTGGATGCATACACGATGGAAAAATTTATAAGAAGTACGTAAAGGAGAAAGCTGTAAGTTTTTGACCAATTTCTGTGATTGTTTTTGACATGTTTTTTTGTTTTGTTGTTTGGTCACTTTTTCTTGGCACTCGGTTCCCTTAGTTAGTTTTTTCCGTATGATGTTTTTTCAGATATTGTTTTAAGTGACGAGTCTTGGTAGGTGACCTGATGATCGTCCAAACAATAGTCTGTAACTGAGGAAAAAAAAAAAAAAAAAAAAAAAAAAAAATCTGTTCTTATCAGTTTAATATCTGATACGTCCCCTATCTGGGGACCATATATTAAATGGATTTTTGAGAACGGGGGCCGATTTCGAAGCTTGCTTCCGTCGCCCTATGCATTGACCCGATATGGCAGTATCTTCGGGTACAGTGCACCACCCCCTTACAGGGTTAAAAAGAAAGATTCCTACTTTCATTGCTACCTGCTTGCTGGCTAGCCAGCTAGCCAGCCCTGTGGGCCTTGCTGCTGCTGCAGCCAAAAAACAAAAGGTGGTGCTGCTGCTGCTTCTGCTGCTTCTGCTTCTGCTTGTGTCTGGCCCCTGTTGGAGCGTCCAGGCACAGGACTTCTGCTGCTGCTGACTAAATGGCCTCCTTAATTGGATCATTTGAGTAGCCAGCACACCTGTGCAGGTAGGGCATGACATGATAGGCAGCTGCCTTGATAGCGGGTGGGTGCTGAATGTTCCTAATTGACAAAATAAGATTAATGCTTATGAAGAAATATAAAATCTCATCCCTTCCCCAATATCGCGCCACACCCCTACCCCTTAATTCCCTGGTTGAACTTGATGGACATATGTCTTTTTTCGACCGTACTAACTATGTAACTATGTAACATAACATGGGGGGGGGGGGGGGTCTCCTGGCTGTTCACACAGGTGTGTCATTGCTGTACATTGACCATGCATTGCTTCTGTGGTATTGCAAAGGCAAAGACAAATGCTTCCAGCCATCCATTGCACTAATGGATTGGTCATCAGCTGGCTGTCTATGTCCCGCATCAATATAGACCAAAGTACAGAGGGTTAGGCTATGCTATTGTGCACCTACCTGATGCATCAGAAGGTGCGAGGCCCTTGCTAAATTCTGTGCACAGACTTTGAGATCTATGCTTTAGACTGTATCTAAACCTGCTCCAACATGGACTGACATTCTGGCCTACTTTCAGCCGATGCGACTTGTCTGTCGCTGAACAGTCGCTTTTTATGTATTCAGCACCTATGTATAATGTTGTAAAAATGCTCTAGAAGCTAAAGTCGCAGAAATGTCACACATATTTGGCCTGCAACTTTCTGTGCGACAAATTCAGACAGGAAAAATCAGTATAAATCCTTAGAAAATTATCCCCCAGTGTCTCCATCTGCTGGCGGTATTGAATAAGCATTGCTGCACTGATGGGGTATGCATTAGACGAAAAAAAAGAAGAAAAAGAAGAATAATACGCCCAGAAAAGAGGCGAAAAGGAGAAAAACGTAAAAAAACGTGAAAAAAAAGTAAGAGGAAGAGAAGGGAAAAAAAGGTGGAAATGGGTTTAAAAGTGATTTCGGCGGAGAAATTATATATATATATATATATATATATATATATATATATGCGCACACACACACATAGATATAAACGTATTCTCCGTTGAGATATTGCAGCCGCTGCTGTGTCCAGGCCCAGGAGCCTTAGCACTGTGCTGTGATGTCACTCAATACCACTGACATCACTAGGTGTAAACAACATCTCTCCTTTGCTGTGTATGTGACTATGGAGCTGTTTGGTGATGTCGTCTATTACGGCCTTCATAGAAGCAACAGGAGATTGTTGCATCCATCTTGAACCCTCAGAACTACAGTGCTATGATGTCACTCACTTCCACAGGCCTTGCAGAGTGTAAACAACAACAACCCAGCTTTGTTGTGTATGTAACCATAGGGATTTGTGATGTCACCTAGAACCTTCACAGCAGCGACAGCTTTATGAGGAGCATCAGCACTGCTCTGCCTGAGCAGAACCATCACCGCCATAGGTTGTCAAATAACCCGGATTTAACCCACACAGGTAAGTCCAATGGGGTGCAGGCATGTCCTCTATGCTTACAGCTTCCCGTGGGTGTTGGTTTGATACCGTTTGGGGACAGCCAAGGAGGCATCTGCAGGCAACAAAGGTAGGTGTGTGCTTGTGTGTGTGTTTCCTATGCAGATCCTAAGCCCAGTGTCACATGCAAGTAGGAGGAGTAAGAAGGGTTCCTGGCAAATCCGGGTTATGGATTGCATTTAAAAAGGCCCCGTGGGAGTGCAATGGGCCCCTGTCTTGCTGCTTAGCAATAATGGTATGGGTTTAGGTTCTGCTGTGTGTACTGGTGGTTGACTGCCCCCCAGCCCAGAGTGTGCATGGAAAATTGTCTGGCAGCCTCCCTGACAGCAAGCAGTGATAGTGCCCATGAAGGGGACCTTATTGGGCCCGCCCCTTTCACGGTTATCGCTTCTCGGCCTTTTGGCTAAGATCAAGTGTAGTATCTGTTCTTATCAGTTTAATATCTGATACGTCCCCTATCTGGGGACCATATATTAAATGGATTTTTGAGAACGGGGGCCGATTTCGAAGCTTGCTTCCGTCGCCCTATGCATTGACCCGATATGGCAGTATCTTCGGGTACAGTGCACCACCCCCTTACAGGGTTAAAAAGAAAGATTCCTACTTTCATTGCTACCTGCTTGCTGGCTAGCCAGCTAGCCAGCCCTGTGGGCCTTGCTGCTGCTGCAGCCAAAAAACAAAAGGTGGTGCTGCTGCTGCTTCTGCTGCTTCTGCTTCTGCTTGTGTCTGGCCCCTGTTGGAGCGTCCAGGCACAGGACTTCTGCTGCTGCTGACTAAATGGCCTCCTTAATTGGATCATTTGAGTAGCCAGCACACCTGTGCAGGTAGGGCATGACATGATAGGCAGCTGCCTTGATAGCGGGTGGGTGCTGAATGTTCCTAATTGACAAAATAAGATTAATGCTTATGAAGAAATATAAAATCTCATCCCTTCCCCAATATCGCGCCACACCCCTACCCCTTAATTCCCTGGTTGAACTTGATGGACATATGTCTTTTTTCGACCGTACTAACTATGTAACTATGTAACATAACATGGGGGGGGGGGGGGGGGGGTCTCCTGGCTGTTCACACAGGTGTGTCATTGCTGTACATTGACCATGCATTGCTTCTGTGGTATTGCAAAGGCAAAGACAAATGCTTCCAGCCATCCATTGCACTAATGGATTGGTCATCAGCTGGCTGTCTATGTCCCGCATCAATATAGACCAAAGTACAGAGGGTTAGGCTATGCTATTGTGCACCTACCTGATGCATCAGAAGGTGCGAGGCCCTTGCTAAATTCTGTGCACAGACTTTGAGATCTATGCTTTAGACTGTATCTAAACCTGCTCCAACATGGACTGACATTCTGGCCTACTTTCAGCCGATGCGACTTGTCTGTCGCTGAACAGTCGCTTTTTATGTATTCAGCACCTATGTATAATGTTGTAAAAATGCTCTAGAAGCTAAAGTCGCAGAAATGTCACACATATTTGGCCTGCAACTTTCTGTGCGACAAATTCAGACAGGAAAAATCAGTATAAATCCTTAGAAAATTATCCCCCAGTGTCTCCATCTGCTGGCGGTATTGAATAAGCATTGCTGCACTGATGGGGTATGCATTAGACGAAAAAAAAGAAGAAAAAGAAGAATAATACGCCCAGAAAAGAGGCGAAAAGGAGAAAAACGTAAAAAAAACGTGAAAAAAAAGTAAGAGGAAGAGAAGGGAAAAAAAGGTGGAAATGGGTTTAAAAGTGATTTCGGCGGAGAAATATATATATATATATATATATATATATATATATATATATATATATATGCGCACACACACACATAGATATAAACGTATTCTCCGTTGAGATATTGCAGCCGCTGCTGTGTCCAGGCCCAGGAGCCTTAGCACTGTGCTGTGATGTCACTCAATACCACTGACATCACTAGGTGTAAACAACATCTCTCCTTTGCTGTGTATGTGACTATGGAGCTGTTTGGTGATGTCGTCTATTACGGCCTTCATAGAAGCAACAGGAGATTGTTGCATCCATCTTGAACCCTCAGAACTACAGTGCTATGATGTCACTCACTTCCACAGGCCTTGCAGAGTGTAAACAACAACAACCCAGCTTTGTTGTGTATGTAACCATAGGGATTTGTGATGTCACCTAGAACCTTCACAGCAGCGACAGCTTTATGAGGAGCATCAGCACTGCTCTGCCTGAGCAGAACCATCACCGCCATAGGTTGTCAAATAACCCGGATTTAACCCACACAGGTAAGTCCAATGGGGTGCAGGCATGTCCTCTATGCTTACAGCTTCCCGTGGGTGTTGGTTTGATACCGTTTGGGGACAGCCAAGGAGGCATCTGCAGGCAACAAAGGTAGGTGTGTGCTTGTGTGTGTGTTTCCTATGCAGATCCTAAGCCCAGTGTCACATGCAAGTAGGAGGAGTAAGAAGGGTTCCTGGCAAATCCGCGTTATGGATTGCATTTAAAAAGGCCCCGTGGGAGTGCAATGGGCCCCTGTCTTGCTGCTTAGCAATAATGGTATGGGTTTAGGTTCTGCTGTGTGTACTGGTGGTTGACTGCCCCCCAGCCCAGAGTGTGCATGGAAAATTGTCTGGCAGCCTCCCTGACAGCAAGCAGTGATAGTGCCCATGAAGGGGACCTTATTGGGCCCGCCCCTTTCACGGTTATCGCTTCTCGGCCTTTTGGCTAAGATCAAGTGTAGTATCTGTTCTTATCAGTTTAATATCTGATACGTCCCCTATCTGGGGACCATATATTAAATGGATTTTTGAGAACGGGGGCCGATTTCGAAGCTTGCTTCCGTCGCCCTATGCATTGACCCGATATGGCAGTATCTTCGGGTACAGTGCACCACCCCCTTACAGGGTTAAAAAGAAAGATTCCTACTTTCATTGCTACCTGCTTGCTGGCTAGCCAGCTAGCCAGCCCTGTGGGCCTTGCTGCTGCTGCAGCCAAAAAACAAAAGGTGGTGCTGCTGCTGCTTCTGCTGCTTCTGCTTCTGCTTGTGTCTGGCCCCTGTTGGAGCGTCCAGGCACAGGACTTCTGCTGCTGCTGACTAAATGGCCTCCTTAATTGGATCATTTGAGTAGCCAGCACACCTGTGCAGGTAGGGCATGACATGATAGGCAGCTGCCTTGATAGCGGGTGGGTGCTGAATGTTCCTAATTGACAAAATAAGATTAATGCTTATGAAGAAATATAAAATCTCATCCCTTCCCCAATATCGCGCCACACCCCTACCCCTTAATTCCCTGGTTGAACTTGATGGACATATGTCTTTTTTCGACCGTACTAACTATGTAACTATGTAACATAACATGGGGGGGGGGGGGGGGGGTCTCCTGGCTGTTCACACAGGTGTGTCATTGCTGTACATTGACCATGCATTGCTTCTGTGGTATTGCAAAGGCAAAGACAAATGCTTCCAGCCATCCATTGCACTAATGGATTGGTCATCAGCTGGCTGTCTATGTCCCGCATCAATATAGACCAAAGTACAGAGGGTTAGGCTATGCTATTGTGCACCTACCTGATGCATCAGAAGGTGCGAGGCCCTTGCTAAATTCTGTGCACAGACTTTGAGATCTATGCTTTAGACTGTATCTAAACCTGCTCCAACATGGACTGACATTCTGGCCTACTTTCAGCCGATGCGACTTGTCTGTCGCTGAACAGTCGCTTTTTATGTATTCAGCACCTATGTATAATGTTGTAAAAATGCTCTAGAAGCTAAAGTCGCAGAAATGTCACACATATTTGGCCTGCAACTTTCTGTGCGACAAATTCAGACAGGAAAAATCAGTATAAATCCTTAGAAAATTATCCCCCAGTGTCTCCATCTGCTGGCGGTATTGAATAAGCATTGCTGCACTGATGGGGTATGCATTAGACGAAAAAAAAGAAGAAAAAGAAGAATAATACGCCCAGAAAAGAGGCGAAAAGGAGAAAAACGTAAAAAAACGTGAAAAAAAAGTAAGAGGAAGAGAAGGGAAAAAAAGGTGGAAATGGGTTTAAAAGTGATTTCGGCGGAGAAATATATATATATATATATATATATATATATATATATATATATATATATGCGCACACACACACATAGATATAAACGTATTCTCCGTTGAGATATTGCAGCCGCTGCTGTGTCCAGGCCCAGGAGCCTTAGCACTGTGCTGTGATGTCACTCAATACCACTGACATCACTAGGTGTAAACAACATCTCTCCTTTGCTGTGTATGTGACTATGGAGCTGTTTGGTGATGTCGTCTATTACGGCCTTCATAGAAGCAACAGGAGATTGTTGCATCCATCTTGAACCCTCAGAACTACAGTGCTATGATGTCACTCACTTCCACAGGCCTTGCAGAGTGTAAACAACAACAACCCAGCTTTGTTGTGTATGTAACCATAGGGATTTGTGATGTCACCTAGAACCTTCACAGCAGCGACAGCTTTATGAGGAGCATCAGCACTGCTCTGCCTGAGCAGAACCATCACCGCCATAGGTTGTCAAATAACCCGGATTTAACCCACACAGGTAAGTCCAATGGGGTGCAGGCATGTCCTCTATGCTTACAGCTTCCCGTGGGTGTTGGTTTGATACCGTTTGGGGACAGCCAAGGAGGCATCTGCAGGCAACAAAGGTAGGTGTGTGCTTGTGTGTGTGTTTCCTATGCAGATCCTAAGCCCAGTGTCACATGCAAGTAGGAGGAGTAAGAAGGGTTCCTGGCAAATCCGGGTTATGGATTGCATTTAAAAAGGCCCCGTGGGAGTGCAATGGGCCCCTGTCTTGCTGCTTAGCAATAATGGTATGGGTTTAGGTTCTGCTGTGTGTACTGGTGGTTGACTGCCCCCCAGCCCAGAGTGTGCATGGAAAATTGTCTGGCAGCCTCCCTGACAGCAAGCAGTGATAGTGCCCATGAAGGGGACCTTGTTGGGCCCGCCCCTTTCACGGTTATCGCTTCTCGGCCTTTTGGCTAAGATCAAGTGTAGTATCTGTTCTTATCAGTTTAATATCTGATACATCCCCTATCTGGGGACCATATATTAAATGGATTTTTGAGAACGGGGGCCGATTTCGAAGCTTGCTTCCGTCGCCCTATGCATTGACCTGATATGGCAGTATCTTCGGGTACAGTGCACCACCCCCTTACAGGGTTAAAAAGAAAGATTCCTACTTTCATTGCTACCTGCTTGCTGGCTAGCCAGCTAGCCAGCCCTGTGGGCCTTGCTGCTGCTGCAGCCAAAAAACAAAAGGTGGTGCTGCTGCTGCTTCTGCTGCTTCTGCTTCTGCTTCTGCTTGTGTCTGGCCCCTGTTGGAGCGTCCAGGCACAGGACTTCTGCTGCTGCTGACTAAATGGCCTCCTTAATTGGATCATTTGAGTAGCCAGCACACCTGTGCAGGTAGGGCATGACATGATAGGCAGCTGCCTTGATAGCGGGTGGGTGCTGAATGTTCCTAATTGACAAAATAAGATTAATGCTTATGAAGAAATATAAAATCTCATCCCTTCCCCAATATCGCGCCACACCCCTACCCCTTAATTCCCTGGTTGAACTTGATGGACATATGTCTTTTTTCGACCGTACTAACTATGTAACTATGTAACATAACATGGGGGGGGGGGTCTCCTGGCTGTTCACACAGGTGTGTCATTGCTGTACATTGACCATGCATTGCTTCTGTGGTATTGCAAAGGCAAAGACAAATGCTTCCAGCCATCCATTGCACTAATGGATTGGTCATCAGCTGGCTGTCTATGTCCCGCATCAATATAGACCAAAGTACAGAGGGTTAGGCTATGCTATTGTGCACCTACCTGATGCATCAGAAGGTGCGAGGCCCTTGCTAAATTCTGTGCACAGACTTTGAGATCTATGCTTTAGACTGTATCTAAACCTGCTCCAACATGGACTGACATTCTGGCCTACTTTCAGCCGATGCGACTTGTCTGTCGCTGAACAGTCGCTTTTTATGTATTCAGCACCTATGTATAATGTTGTAAAAATGCTCTAGAAGCTAAAGTCGCAGAAATGTCACACATATTTGGCCTGCAACTTTCTGTGCGACAAATTCAGACAGGAAAAATCAGTATAAATCCTTAGAAAATTATCCCCCAGTGTCTCCATCTGCTGGCAGTATTGAATAAGCATTGCTGCACTGATGGGGTATGCATTAGACGAAAAAAAAGAAGAAAAAGAAGAATAATACGCCCAGAAAAGAGGCGAAAAGGAGAAAAACGTAAAAAAACGTGAAAAAAAAGTAAGAGGAAGAGAAGGGAAAAAAAGGTGGAAATGGGTTTAAAAGTGATTTCGGCGGAGAAATATATATATATATATATATATATATATATATATATATATATATATATGCGCACACACACACATAGATATAAACGTATTCTCCGTTGAGATATTGCAGCCGCTGCTGTGTCCAGGCCCAGGAGCCTTAGCACTGTGCTGTGATGTCACTCAATACCACTGACATCACTAGGTGTAAACAACATCTCTCCTTTGCTGTGTATGTGACTATGGAGCTGTTTGGTGATGTCGTCTATTACGGCCTTCATAGAAGCAACAGGAGATTGTTGCATCCATCTTGAACCCTCAGAACTACAGTGCTATGATGTCACTCACTTCCACAGGCCTTGCAGAGTGTAAACAACAACAACCCAGCTTTGTTGTGTATGTAACCATAGGGATTTGTGATGTCACCTAGAACCTTCACAGCAGCGACAGCTTTATGAGGAGCATCAGCACTGCTCTGCCTGAGCAGAACCATCACCGCCATAGGTTGTCAAATAACCCGGATTTAACCCACACAGGTAAGTCCAATGGGGTGCAGGCATGTCCTCTATGCTTACAGCTTCCCGTGGGTGTTGGTTTGATACCGTTTGGGGACAGCCAAGGAGGCATCTGCAGGCAACAAAGGTAGGTGTGTGCTTGTGTGTGTGTTTCCTATGCAGATCCTAAGCCCAGTGTCACATGCAAGTAGGAGGAGTAAGAAGGGTTCCTGGCAAATCCGGGTTATGGATTGCATTTAAAAAGGCCCCGTGGGAGTGCAATGGGCCCCTGTCTTGCTGCTTAGCAATAATGGTATGGGTTTAGGTTCTGCTGTGTGTACTGGTGGTTGACTGCCCCCCAGCCCAGAGTGTGCATGGAAAATTGTCTGGCAGCCTCCCTGACAGCAAGCAGTGATAGTGCCCATGAAGGGGACCTTGTTGGGCCCGCCCCTTTCACGGTTATCGCTTCTCGGCCTTTTGGCTAAGATCAAGTGTAGTATCTGTTCTTATCAGTTTAATATCTGATACGTCCCCTATCTGGGGACCATATATTAAATGGATTTTTGAGAACGGGGGCCGATTTCGAAGCTTGCTTCCGTCGCCCTATGCATTGACCCGATATGGCAGTATCTTCGGGTACAGTGCACCACCCCCTTACAGGGTTAAAAAGAAAGATTCCTACTTTCATTGCTACCTGCTTGCTGGCTAGCCAGCTAGCCAGCCCTGTGGGCCTTGCTGCTGCTGCAGCCAAAAAACAAAAGGTGGTGCTGCTGCTGCTTCTGCTGCTTCTGCTTCTGCTTGTGTCTGGCCCCTGTTGGAGCGTCCAGGCACAGGACTTCTGCTGCTGCTGACTAAATGGCCTCCTTAATTGGATCATTTGAGTAGCCAGCACACCTGTGCAGGTAGGGCATGACATGATAGGCAGCTGCCTTGATAGCGGGTGGGTGCTGAATGTTCCTAATTGACAAAATAAGATTAATGCTTATGAAGAAATATAAAATCTCATCCCTTCCCCAATATCGCGCCACACCCCTACCCCTTAATTCCCTGGTTGAACTTGATGGACATATGTCTTTTTTCGACCGTACTAACTATGTAACTATGTAACATAACATGGGGGGGGGGGGGTCTCCTGGCTGTTCACACAGGTGTGTCATTGCTGTACATTGACCATGCATTGCTTCTGTGGTATTGCAAAGGCAAAGACAAATGCTTCCAGCCATCCATTGCACTAATGGATTGGTCATCAGCTGGCTGTCTATGTCCCGCATCAATATAGACCAAAGTACAGAGGGTTAGGCTATGCTATTGTGCACCTACCTGATGCATCAGAAGGTGCGAGGCCCTTGCTAAATTCTGTGCACAGACTTTGAGATCTATGCTTTAGACTGTATCTAAACCTGCTCCAACATGGACTGACATTCTGGCCTACTTTCAGCCGATGCGACTTGTCTGTCGCTGAACAGTCGCTTTTTATGTATTCAGCACCTATGTATAATGTTGTAAAAATGCTCTAGAAGCTAAAGTCGCAGAAATGTCACACATATTTGGCCTGCAACTTTCTGTGCGACAAATTCAGACAGGAAAAATCAGTATAAATCCTTAGAAAATTATCCCCCAGTGTCTCCATCTGCTGGCGGTATTGAATAAGCATTGCTGCACTGATGGGGTATGCATTAGACGAAAAAAAAGAAGAAAAAGAAGAATAATACGCCCAGAAAAGAGGCGAAAAGGAGAAAAACGTAAAAAAACGTGAAAAAAAAGTAAGAGGAAGAGAAGGGAAAAAAAGGTGGAAATGGGTTTAAAAGTGATTTCGGCGGAGAAATATATATATATATATATATATATATATATATATATATATATATGCGCACACACACACATAGATATAAACGTATTCTCCGTTGAGATATTGCAGCCGCTGCTGTGTCCAGGCCCAGGAGCCTTAGCACTGTGCTGTGATGTCACTCAATACCACTGACATCACTAGGTGTAAACAACATCTCTCCTTTGCTGTGTATGTGACTATGGAGCTGTTTGGTGATGTCGTCTATTACGGCCTTCATAGAAGCAACAGGAGATTGTTGCATCCATCTTGAACCCTCAGAACTACAGTGCTATGATGTCACTCACTTCCACAGGCCTTGCAGAGTGTAAACAACAACAACCCAGCTTGGTTGTGTATGTAACCATAGGGATTTGTGATGTCACCTAGAACCTTCACAGCAGCGACAGCTTTATGAGGAGCATCAGCACTGCTCTGCCTGAGCAGAACCATCACCGCCATAGGTTGTCAAATAACCCGGATTTAACCCACACAGGTAAGTCCAATGGGGTGCAGGCATGTCCTCTATGCTTACAGCTTCCCGTGGGTGTTGGTTTGATACCGTTTGGGGACAGCCAAGGAGGCATCTGCAGGCAACAAAGGTAGGTGTGTGCTTGTGTGTGTGTTTCCTATGCAGATCCTAAGCCCAGTGTCACATGCAAGTAGGAGGAGTAAGAAGGGTTCCTGGCAAATCCGGGTTATGGATTGCATTTAAAAAGGCCCCGTGGGAGTGCAATGGGCCCCTGTCTTGCTGCTTAGCAATAATGGTATGGGTTTAGGTTCTGCTGTGTGTACTGGTGGTTGACTGCCCCCCAGCCCAGAGTGTGCATGGAAAATTGTCTGGCAGCCTCCCTGACAGCAAGCAGTGATAGTGCCCATGAAGGGGACCTTGTTGGGCCCGCCCCTTTCACGGTTATCGCTTCTCGGCCTTTTGGCTAAGATCAAGTGTAGTATCTGTTCTTATCAGTTTAATATCTGATACGTCCCCTATCTGGGGACCATATATTAAATGGATTTTTGAGAACGGGGGCCGATTTCGAAGCTTGCTTCCGTCGCCCTATGCATTGACCCGATATGGCAGTATCTTCGGGTAAAGTGCACCACCCCCTTACAGGGTTAAAAAGAAAGATTCCTACTTTCATTGCTACCTGCTTGCTGGCTAGCCAGCTAGCCAGCCCTGTGGGCCTTGCTGCTGCTGCAGCCAAAAAACAAAAGGTGGTGCTGCTGCTGCTTCTGCTGCTTCTGCTTCTGCTTGTGTCTGGCCCCTGTTGGAGCGTCCAGGCACAGGACTTCTGCTGCTGCTGACTAAATGGCCTCCTTAATTGGATCATTTGAGTAGCCAGCACACCTGTGCAGGTAGGGCATGACATGATAGGCAGCTGCCTTGATAGCGGGTGGGTGCTGAATGTTCCTAATTGACAAAATAAGATTAATGCTTATGAAGAAATATAAAATCTCATCCCTTCCCCAATATCGCGCCACACCCCTACCCCTTTATTCCCTGGTTGAACTTGATGGACATATGTCTTTTTTCGACCGTACTAACTATGTAACTATGTAACATAACATGGGGGGGGGGGGGGGGGGTCTCCTGGCTGTTCACACAGGTGTGTCATTGCTGTACATTGACCATGCATTGCTTCTGTGGTATTGCAAAGGCAAAGACAAATGCTTCCAGCCATCCATTGCACTAATGGATTGGTCATCAGCTGGCTGTCTATGTCCCGCATCAATATAGACCAAAGTACAGAGGGTTAGGCTATGCTATTGTGCACCTACCTGATGCATCAGAAGGTGCGAGGCCCTTGCTAAATTCTGTGCACAGACTTTGAGATCTATGCTTTAGACTGTATCTAAACCTGCTCCAACATGGACTGACATTCTGGCCTACTTTCAGCCGATGCGACTTGTCTGTCGCTGAACAGTCGCTTTTTATGTATTCAGCACCTATGTATAATGTTGTAAAAATGCTCTAGAAGCTAAAGTCGCAGAAATGTCACACATATTTGGCCTGCAACTTTCTGTGCGACAAATTCAGACAGGAAAAATCAGTATAAATCCTTAGAAAATTATCCCCCAGTGTCTCCATCTGCTGGCGGTATTGAATAAGCATTGCTGCACTGATGGGGTATGCATTAGACGAAAAAAAAGAAGAAAAAGAAGAATAATACGCCCAGAAAAGAGGCGAAAAGGAGAAAAACGTAAAAAAACGTGAAAAAAAAGTAAGAGGAAGAGAAGGGAAAAAAAGGTGGAAATGGGTTTAAAAGTGATTTCGGCGGAGAAATATATATATATATATATATATATATATATATATATATATATATATGCGCACACACACACATAGATATAAACGTATTCTCCGTTGAGATATTGCAGCCGCTGCTGTGTCCAGGCCCAGGAGCCTTAGCACTGTGCTGTGATGTCACTCAATACCACTGACATCACTAGGTGTAAACAACATCTCTCCTTTGCTGTGTATGTGACTATGGAGCTGTTTGGTGATGTCGTCTATTACGGCCTTCATAGAAGCAACAGGAGATTGTTGCATCCATCTTGAACCCTCAGAACTACAGTGCTATGATGTCACTCACTTCCACAGGCCTTGCAGAGTGTAAACAACAACAACCCAGCTTTGTTGTGTATGTAACCATAGGGATTTGTGATGTCACCTAGAACCTTCACAGCAGCGACAGCTTTATGAGGAGCATCAGCACTGCTCTGCCTGAGCAGAACCATCACCGCCATAGGTTGTCAAATAACCCGGATTTAACCCACACAGGTAAGTCCAATGGGGTGCAGGCATGTCCTCTATGCTTACAGCTTCCCGTGGGTGTTGGTTTGATACCGTTTGGGGACAGCCAAGGAGGCATCTGCAGGCAACAAAGGTAGGTGTGTGCTTGTGTGTGTGTTTCCTATGCAGATCCTAAGCCCAGTGTCACATGCAAGTAGGAGGAGTAAGAAGGGTTCCTGGCAAATCCGGGTTATGGATTGCATTTAAAAAGGCCCCGTGGGAGTGCAATGGGCCCCTGTCTTGCTGCTTAGCAATAATGGTATGGGTTTAGGTTCTGCTGTGTGTACTGGTGGTTGACTGCCCCCCAGCCCAGAGTGTGCATGGAAAATTGTCTGGCAGCCTCCCTGACAGCAAGCAGTGATAGTGCCCATGAAGGGGACCTTGTTGGGCCCGCCCCTTTCACGGTTATCGCTTCTCGGCCTTTTGGCTAAGATCAAGTGTAGTATCTGTTCTTATCAGTTTAATATCTGATACGTCCCCTATCTGGGGACCATATATTAAATGGATTTTTGAGAACGGGGGCCGATTTCGAAGCTTGCTTCCGTCGCCCTATGCATTGACCCGATATGGCAGTATCTTCGGGTACAGTGCACCACCCCCTTACAGGGTTAAAAAGAAAGATTCCTACTTTCATTGCTACCTGCTTGCTGGCTAGCCAGCTAGCCAGCCCTGTGGGCCTTGCTGCTGCTGCAGCCAAAAAACAAAAGGTGGTGCTGCTGCTGCTTCTGCTGCTTCTGCTTCTGCTTGTGTCTGGCCCCTGTTGGAGCGTCCAGGCACAGGACTTCTGCTGCTGCTGACTAAATGGCCTCCTTAATTGGATCATTTGAGTAGCCAGCACACCTGTGCAGGTAGGGCATGACATGATAGGCAGCTGCCTTGATAGCGGGTGGGTGCTGAATGTTCCTAATTGACAAAATAAGATTAATGCTTATGAAGAAATATAAAATCTCATCCCTTCCCCAATATCGCGCCACACCCCTACCCCTTAATTCCCTGGTTGAACTTGATGGACATATGTCTTTTTTCGACCGTACTAACTATGTAACTATGTAACATAACATGGGGGGGGGGGGGGGGGGTCTCCTGGCTGTTCACACAGGTGTGTCATTGCTGTACATTGACCATGCATTGCTTCTGTGGTATTGCAAAGGCAAAGACAAATGCTTCCAGCCATCCATTGCACTAATGGATTGGTCATCAGCTGGCTGTCTATGTCCCGCATCAATATAGACCAAAGTACAGAGGGTTAGGCTATGCTATTGTGCACCTACCTGATGCATCAGAAGGTGCGAGGCCCTTGCTAAATTCTGTGCACAGACTTTGAGATCTATGCTTTAGACTGTATCTAAACCTGCTCCAACATGGACTGACATTCTGGCCTACTTTCAGCCGATGCGACTTGTCTGTCGCTGAACAGTCGCTTTTTATGTATTCAGCACCTATGTATAATGTTGTAAAAATGCTCTAGAAGCTAAAGTCGCAGAAATGTCACACATATTTGGCCTGCAACTTTCTGTGCGACAAATTCAGACAGGAAAAATCAGTATAAATCCTTAGAAAATTATCCCCCAGTGTCTCCATCTGCTGGCGGTATTGAATAAGCATTGCTGCACTGATGGGTTATGCATTAGACGAAAAAAAAGAAGAAAAAGAAGAATAATACGCCCAGAAAAGAGGCGAAAAGGAGAAAAACGTAAAAAAACGTGAAAAAAAAGTAAGAGGAAGAGAAGGGAAAAAAAGGTGGAAATGGGTTTAAAAGTGATTTCGGCGGAGAAATATATATATATATATATATATATATATATATATATATATATATATGCGCACACACACACATAGATATAAACGTATTCTCCGTTGAGATATTGCAGCCGCTGCTGTGTCCAGGCCCAGGAGCCTTAGCACTGTGCTGTGATGTCACTCAATACCACTGACATCACTAGGTGTAAACAACATCTCTCCTTTGCTGTGTATGTGACTATGGAGCTGTTTGGTGATGTCGTCTATTACGGCCTTCATAGAAGCAACAGGAGATTGTTGCATCCATCTTGAACCCTCAGAACTACAGTGCTATGATGTCACTCACTTCCACAGGCCTTGCAGAGTGTAAACAACAACAACCCAGCTTTGTTGTGTATGTAACCATAGGGATTTGTGATGTCACCTAGAACCTTCACAGCAGCGACAGCTTTATGAGGAGCATCAGCACTGCTCTGCCTGAGCAGAACCATCACCGCCATAGGTTGTCAAATAACCCGGATTTAACCCACACAGGTAAGTCCAATGGGGTGCAGGCATGTCCTCTATGCTTACAGCTTCCCGTGGGTGTTGGTTTGATACCGTTTGGGGACAGCCAAGGAGGCATCTGCAGGCAACAAAGGTAGGTGTGTGCTTGTGTGTGTGTTTCCTATGCAGATCCTAAGCCCAGTGTCACATGCAAGTAGGAGGAGTAAGAAGGGTTCCTGGCAAATCCGGGTTATGGATTGCATTTAAAAAGGCCCCGTGGGAGTGCAATGGGCCCCTGTCTTGCTGCTTAGCAATAATGGTATGGGTTTAGGTTCTGCTGTGTGTACTGGTGGTTGACTGCCCCCCAGCCCAGAGTGTGCATGGAAAATTGTCTGGCAGCCTCCCTGACAGCAAGCAGTGATAGTGCCCATGAAGGGGACCTTGTTGGGCCCGCCCCTTTCACGGTTATCGCTTCTCGGCCTTTTGGCTAAGATCAAGTGTAGTATCTGTTCTTATCAGTTTAATATCTGATACATCCCCTATCTGGGGACCATATATTAAATGGATTTTTGAGAACGGGGGCCGATTTCGAAGCTTGCTTCCGTCGCCCTATGCATTGACCTGATATGGCAGTATCTTCGGGTACAGTGCACCACCCCCTTACAGGGTTAAAAAGAAAGATTCCTACTTTCATTGCTACCTGCTTGCTGGCTAGCCAGCTAGCCAGCCCTGTGGGCCTTGCTGCTGCTGCAGCCAAAAAACAAAAGGTGGTGCTGCTGCTGCTTCTGCTGCTTCTGCTTCTGCTTCTGCTTGTGTCTGGCCCCTGTTGGAGCGTCCAGGCACAGGACTTCTGCTGCTGCTGACTAAATGGCCTCCTTAATTGGATCATTTGAGTAGCCAGCACACCTGTGCAGGTAGGGCATGACATGATAGGCAGCTGCCTTGATAGCGGGTGGGTGCTGAATGTTCCTAATTGACAAAATAAGATTAATGCTTATGAAGAAATATAAAATCTCATCCCTTCCCCAATATCGCGCCACACCCCTACCCCTTAATTCCCTGGTTGAACTTGATGGACATATGTCTTTTTTCGACCGTACTAACTATGTAACTATGTAACATAACATGGGGGGGGGGGGTCTCCTGGCTGTTCACACAGGTGTGTCATTGCTGTACATTGACCATGCATTGCTTCTGTGGTATTGCAAAGGCAAAGACAAATGCTTCCAGCCATCCATTGCACTAATGGATTGGTCATCAGCTGGCTGTCTATGTCCCGCATCAATATAGACCAAAGTACAGAGGGTTAGGCTATGCTATTGTGCACCTACCTGATGCATCAGAAGGTGCGAGGCCCTTGCTAAATTCTGTGCACAGACTTTGAGATCTATGCTTTAGACTGTATCTAAACCTGCTCCAACATGGACTGACATTCTGGCCTACTTTCAGCCGATGCGACTTGTCTGTCGCTGAACAGTCGCTTTTTATGTATTCAGCACCTATGTATAATGTTGTAAAAATGCTCTAGAAGCTAAAGTCGCAGAAATGTCACACATATTTGGCCTGCAACTTTCTGTGCGACAAATTCAGACAGGAAAAATCAGTATAAATCCTTAGAAAATTATCCCCCAGTGTCTCCATCTGCTGGCGGTATTGAATAAGCATTGCTGCACTGATGGGGTATGCATTAGACGAAAAAAAAGAAGAAAAAGAAGAATAATACGCCCAGAAAAGAGGCGAAAAGGAGAAAAACGTAAAAAAACGTGAAAAAAAAGTAAGAGGAAGAGAAGGGAAAAAAAGGTGGAAATGGGTTTAAAAGTGATTTCGGCGGAGAAATATATATATATATATATATATATATATATATATATATATATATATATGCGCACACACACACATAGATATAAACGTATTCTCCGTTGAGATATTGCAGCCGCTGCTGTGTCCAGGCCCAGGAGCCTTAGCACTGTGCTGTGATGTCACTCAATACCACTGACATCACTAGGTGTAAACAACATCTCTCCTTTGCTGTGTATGTGACTATGGAGCTGTTTGGTGATGTCGTCTATTACGGCCTTCATAGAAGCAACAGGAGATTGTTGCATCCATCTTGAACCCTCAGAACTACAGTGCTATGATGTCACTCACTTCCACAGGCCTTGCAGAGTGTAAACAACAACAACCCAGCTTTGTTGTGTATGTAACCATAGGGATTTGTGATGTCACCTAGAACCTTCACAGCAGCGACAGCTTTATGAGGAGCATCAGCACTGCTCTGCCTGAGCAGAACCATCACCGCCATAGGTTGTCAAATAACCCGGATTTAACCCACACAGGTAAGTCCAATGGGGTGCAGGCATGTCCTCTATGCTTACAGCTTCCCGTGGGTGTTGGTTTGATACCGTTTGGGGACAGCCAAGGAGGCATCTGCAGGCAACAAAGGTAGGTGTGTGCTTGTGTGTGTGTTTCCTATGCAGATCCTAAGCCCAGTGTCACATGCAAGTAGGAGGAGTAAGAAGGGTTCCTGGCAAATCCGGGTTATGGATTGCATTTAAAAAGGCCCCGTGGGAGTGCAATGGGCCCCTGTCTTGCTGCTTAGCAATAATGGTATGGGTTTAGGTTCTGCTGTGTGTACTGGTGGTTGACTGCCCCCCAGCCCAGAGTGTGCATGGAAAATTGTCTGGCAGCCTCCCTGACAGCAAGCAGTGATAGTGCCCATGAAGGGGACCTTGTTGGGCCCGCCCCTTTCACGGTTATCGCTTCTCGGCCTTTTGGCTAAGATCAAGTGTAGTATCTGTTCTTATCAGTTTTCATGCTGGTGGGGATGGGTGCTGCATGGAGGATGCAGGTGTACCAGGGCTTTCCGGGGCTGGTTCTGAGGAATCAGCTCGACGGCTGCCCCGATGTGACCTGTTCCCTCCGGGTCTCGCCATGAGGCTGAGAGGGTCTAGAGTCGAGGTACTTTTGTGCCTCGGGGAGTGGTGACCCCGAGGTGCCGAAACTCACTGGGAGAATAGACTCACTGAGTTGAAGCACGGGTACCATAATCTCTTCACCTTGTGGCACTCACCTCTTGATTCCCGGCCTTCTGGCTAGGATCAGAGAAATTTTTATAGATCCGGCCGGATGTCCGGGCAGTATATCTGCACACATTCACTTATTTATTTCTTTTTTGTCTCACTGTGTCACTTTTTGCGTGTTGTGTGTTCACAGGATTGGTCAGGATGCGGTATCCCTTCTGGGTGTCCCTCCTGGCGGTCTAGGGGAGGTGTGTGTGGCCATTAGGTTCCGCACCTCCCTGCAAACACCCCGGGTACTCCTGCTTTGGCAGGGTACCTACCGTAATCGGCTCTGCGGGCAGATACCTTGGCTAACGCCAAGGGGGATGCCGGGAGCATTTGTGGTCCCCTAGTAGCTTCGGCGAAAAGGGACATCGAACCTGGAACCTCGCAGGTACCTTTTGGTCCGGAGGCGAAGGGTAAGGTTTGTTGGGGGGCCTCTCTCCTATCGGAGAAGGGCTTGCGATAGACCGCATCCTTTGTGCACGTTTTTTTAGTGTAACACGTTTGCACTTTTTCTTGCACTTTGGGTGAATCGAAAGCACGTTCCTCGGCTTTAGATAAAAAAAAAAAAAAAAAAAATCTGTTCTTATCAGTTTAATATCTGATACGTCCCCTATCTGGGGACCATATATTAAATGGATTTTTGAGAACGGGGGCCGATTTCGAAGCTTGCTTCCGTCGCCCTATGCATTGACCCGATATGGCAGTATATTCGGGTACAGTGCACCACCCCCTTACAGGGTTAAAAAGAAAGATTCCTACTTTCATTGCTACCTGCTTGCTGGCTAGCCAGCTAGCCAGCCCTGTGGGCCTTGCTGCTGCTGCAGCCAAAAAACAAAAGGTGGTGCTGCTGCTGCTTCTGCTGCTTCTGCTTCTGCTTGTGTCTGGCCCCTGTTGGAGCGTCCAGGCACAGGACTTCTGCTGCTGCTGACTAAATGGCCTCCTTAATTGGATCATTTGAGTAGCCAGCACACCTGTGCAGGTAGGGCATGACATGATAGGCAGCTGCCTTGATAGCGGGTGGGTGCTGAATGTTCCTAATTGACAAAATAAGATTAATGCTTATGAAGAAATATAAAATCTCATCCCTTCCCCAATATCGCGCCACACCCCTACCCCTTTATTCCCTGGTTGAACTTGATGGACATATGTCTTTTTTCGACCGTACTAACTATGTAACTATGTAACATAACATGGGGGGGGGGGGGGGGTCTCCTGGCTGTTCACACAGGTGTGTCATTGCTGTACATTGACCATGCATTGCTTCTGTGGTATTGCAAAGGCAAAGACAAATGCTTCCAGCCATCCATTGCACTAATGGATTGGTCATCAGCTGGCTGTCTATGTCCCGCATCAATATAGACCAAAGTACAGAGGGTTAGGCTATGCTATTGTGCACCTACCTGATGCATCAGAAGGTGCGAGGCCCTTGCTAAATTCTGTGCACAGACTTTGAGATCTATGCTTTAGACTGTATCTAAACCTGCTCCAACATGGACTGACATTCTGGCCTACTTTCAGCCGATGCGACTTGTCTGTCGCTGAACAGTCGCTTTTTATGTATTCAGCACCTATGTATAATGTTGTAAAAATGCTCTAGAAGCTAAAGTCGCAGAAATGTCACACATATTTGGCCTGCAACTTTCTGTGCGACAAATTCAGACAGGAAAAATCAGTATAAATCCTTAGAAAATTATCCCCCAGTGTCTCCATCTGCTGGCGGTATTGAATAAGCATTGCTGCACTGATGGGGTATGCATTAGACGAAAAAAAAGAAGAAAAAGAAGAATAATACGCCCAGAAAAGAGGCGAAAAGGAGAAAAACGTAAAAAAACGTGAAAAAAAAGTAAGAGGAAGAGAAGGGAAAAAAAGGTGGAAATGGGTTTAAAAGTGATTTCGGCGGAGAAATATATATATATATATATATATATATATATATATATATATGCGCACACACACACATAGATATAAACGTATTCTCCGTTGAGATATTGCAGCCGCTGCTGTGTCCAGGCCCAGGAGCCTTAGCACTGTGCTGTGATGTCACTCAATACCACTGACATCACTAGGTGTAAACAACATCTCTCCTTTGCTGTGTATGTGACTATGGAGCTGTTTGGTGATGTCGTCTATTACGGCCTTCATAGAAGCAACAGGAGATTGTTGCATCCATCTTGAACCCTCAGAACTACAGTGCTATGATGTCACTCACTTCCACAGGCCTTGCAGAGTGTAAACAACAACAACCCAGCTTTGTTGTGTATGTAACCATAGGGATTTGTGATGTCACCTAGAACCTTCACAGCAGCGACAGCTTTATGAGGAGCATCAGCACTGCTCTGCCTGAGCAGAACCATCACCGCCATAGGTTGTCAAATAACCCGGATTTAACCCACACAGGTAAGTCCAATGGGGTGCAGGCATGTCCTCTATGCTTACAGCTTCCCGTGGGTGTTGGTTTGATACCGTTTGGGGACAGCCAAGGAGGCATCTGCAGGCAACAAAGGTAGGTGTGTGCTTGTGTGTGTGTTTCCTATGCAGATCCTAAGCCCAGTGTCACATGCAAGTAGGAGGAGTAAGAAGGGTTCCTGGCAAATCCGGGTTATGGATTGCATTTAAAAAGGCCCCGTGGGAGTGCAATGGGCCCCTGTCTTGCTGCTTAGCAATAATGGTATGGGTTTAGGTTCTGCTGTGTGTACTGGTGGTTGACTGCCCCCCAGCCCAGAGTGTGCATGGAAAATTGTCTGGCAGCCTCCCTGACAGCAAGCAGTGATAGTGCCCATGAAGGGGACCTTGTTGGGCCCGCCCCTTTCACGGTTATCGCTTCTCGGCCTTTTGGCTAAGATCAAGTGTAGTATCTGTTCTTATCAGTTTTCATGCTGGTGGGGATGGGTGCTGCATGGAGGATGCAGGTGTACCAGGGCTTTCCGGGGCTGGTTCTGAGGAATCAGCTCGACGGCTGCCCCGATGTGACCTGTTCCCTCCGGGTCTCGCCATGAGGCTGAGAGGGTCTAGAGTCGAGGTACTTTTGTGCCTCGGGGAGTGGTGACCCCGAGGTGCCGAAACTCACTGGGAGAATAGACTCACTGAGTTGAAGCACGGGTACCATAATCTCTTCACCTTGTGGCACTCACCTCTTGATTCCCGGCCTTCTGGCTAGGATCAGAGAAATTTTTATAGATCCGGCCGGATGTCCGGGCAGTATATCTGCACACATTCACTTATTTATTTCTTTTTTGTCTCACTGTGTCACTTTTTGCGTGTTGTGTGTTCACAGGATTGGTCAGGATGCGGTATCCCTTCTGGGTGTCCCTCCTGGCGGTCTAGGGGAGGTGTGTGTGGCCATTAGGTTCCGCACCTCCCTGCAAACACCCCGGGTACTCCTGCTTTGGCAGGGTACCTACCGTAATCGGCTCTGCGGGCAGATACCTTGGCTAACGCCAAGGGGGATGCCGGGAGCATTTGTGGTCCCCTAGTAGCTTCGGCGAAAAGGGACATCGAACCTGGAACCTCGCAGGTACCTTTTGGTCCGGAGGCGAAGGGTAAGGTTTGTTGGGGGGCCTCTCTCCTATCGGAGAAGGGCTTGCGATAGACCGCATCCTTTGTGCACGTTTTTTTAGTGTAACACGTTTGCACTTTTTCTTGCACTTTGGGTGAATCGAAAGCACGTTCCTCGGCTTTAGATAAAAAAAAAAAAAAAAAAAAATCTGTTCTTATCAGTTTAATATCTGATACGTCCCCTATCTGGGGACCATATATTAAATGGATTTTTGAGAACGGGGGCCGATTTCGAAGCTTGCTTCCGTCGCCCTATGCATTGACCCGATATGGCAGTATATTCGGGTACAGTGCACCACCCCCTTACAGGGTTAAAAAGAAAGATTCCTACTTTCATTGCTACCTGCTTGCTGGCTAGCCAGCTAGCCAGCCCTGTGGGCCTTGCTGCTGCTGCAGCCAAAAAACAAAAGGTGGTGCTGCTGCTGCTTCTGCTGCTTCTGCTTCTGCTTGTGTCTGGCCCCTGTTGGAGCGTCCAGGCACAGGACTTCTGCTGCTGCTGACTAAATGGCCTCCTTAATTGGATCATTTGAGTAGCCAGCACACCTGTGCAGGTAGGGCATGACATGATAGGCAGCTGCCTTGATAGCGGGTGGGTGCTGAATGTTCCTAATTGACAAAATAAGATTAATGCTTATGAAGAAATATAAAATCTCATCCCTTCCCCAATATCGCGCCACACCCCTACCCCTTAATTCCCTGGTTGAACTTGATGGACATATGTCTTTTTTCGACCGTACTAACTATGTAACTATGTAACATAACATGGGGGGGGGGGGTCTCCTGGCTGTTCACACAGGTGTGTCATTGCTGTACATTGACCATGCATTGCTTCTGTGGTATTGCAAAGGCAAAGACAAATGCTTCCAGCCATCCATTGCACTAATGGATTGGTCATCAGCTGGCTGTCTATGTCCCGCATCAATATAGACCAAAGTACAGAGGGTTAGGCTATGCTATTGTGCACCTACCTGATGCATCAGAAGGTGCGAGGCCCTTGCTAAATTCTGTGCACAGACTTTGAGATCTATACTTTAGACTGTATCTAAACCTGCTCCAACATGGACTGACATTCTGGCCTACTTTCAGCCGATGCGACTTGTCTGTCGCTGAACAGTCGCTTTTTATGTATTCAGCACCTATGTATAATGTTGTAAAAATGCTCTAGAAGCTAAAGTCGCAGAAATGTCACACATATTTGGCCTGCAACTTTCTGTGCGACAAATTCAGACAGGAAAAATCAGTATAAATCCTTAGAAAATTATCCCCCAGTGTCTCCATCTGCTGGCGGTATTGAATAAGCATTGCTGCACTGATGGGGTATGCATTAGACGAAAAAAAAGAAGAAAAAGAAGAATAATACGCCCAGAAAAGAGGCGAAAAGGAGAAAAACGTAAAAAAAACGTGAAAAAAAAGTAAGAGGAAGAGAAGGGAAAAAAAGGTGGAAATGGGTTTAAAAGTGATTTCGGCGGAGAAATATATATATATATATATATATATATATATATATATATATATATATGCGCACACACACACATAGATATAAACGTATTCTCCGTTGAGATATTGCAGCCGCTGCTGTGTCCAGGCCCAGGAGCCTTAGCACTGTGCTGTGATGTCACTCAATACCACTGACATCACTAGGTGTAAACAACATCTCTCCTTTGCTGTGTATGTGACTATGGAGCTGTTTGGTGATGTCGTCTATTACGGCCTTCATAGAAGCAACAGGAGATTGTTGCATCCATCTTGAACCCTCAGAACTACAGTGCTATGATGTCACTCACTTCCACAGGCCTTGCAGAGTGTAAACAACAACAACCCAGCTTTGTTGTGTATGTAACCATAGGGATTTGTGATGTCACCTAGAACCTTCACAGCAGCGACAGCTTTATGAGGAGCATCAGCACTGCTCTGCCTGAGCAGAACCATCACCGCCATAGGTTGTCAAATAACCCGGATTTAACCCACACAGGTAAGTCCAATGGGGTGCAGGCATGTCCTCTATGCTTACAGCTTCCCGTGGGTGTTGGTTTGATACCGTTTGGGGACAGCCAAGGAGGCATCTGCAGGCAACAAAGGTAGGTGTGTGCTTGTGTGTGTGTTTCCTATGCAGATCCTAAGCCCAGTGTCACATGCAAGTAGGAGGAGTAAGAAGGGTTCCTGGCAAATCCGGGTTATGGATTGCATTTAAAAAGGCCCCGTGGGAGTGCAATGGGCCCCTGTCTTGCTGCTTAGCAATAATGGTATGGGTTTAGGTTCTGCTGTGTGTACTGGTGGTTGACTGCCCCCCAGCCCAGAGTGTGCATGGAAAATTGTCTGGCAGCCTCCCTGACAGCAAGCAGTGATAGTGCCCATGAAGGGGACCTTGTTGGGCCCGCCCCTTTCACGGTTATCGCTTCTCGGCCTTTTGGCTAAGATCAAGTGTAGTATCTGTTCTTATCAGTTTAATATCTGATACGTCCCCTATCTGGGGACCATATATTAAATGGATTTTTGAGAACGGGGGCCGATTTCGAAGCTTGCTTCCGTCGCCCTATGCATTGACCCGATATGGCAGTATCTTCGGGTACAGTGCACCACCCCCTTACAGGGTTAAAAAGAAAGATTCCTACTTTCATTGCTACCTGCTTGCTGGCTAGCCAGCTAGCCAGCCCTGTGGGCCTTGCTGCTGCTGCAGCCAAAAAACAAAAGGTGGTGCTGCTGCTGCTTCTGCTGCTTCTGCTTCTGCTTGTGTCTGGCCCCTGTTGGAGCGTCCAGGCACAGGACTTCTGCTGCTGCTGACTAAATGGCCTCCTTAATTGGATCATTTGAGTAGCCAGCACACCTGTGCAGGTAGGGCATGACATGATAGGCAGCTGCCTTGATAGCGGGTGGGTGCTGAATGTTCCTAATTGACAAAATAAGATTAATGCTTATGAAGAAATATAAAATCTCATCCCTTCCCCAATATCGCGCCACACCCCTACCCCTTAATTCCCTGGTTGAACTTGATGGACATATGTCTTTTTTCGACCGTACTAACTATGTAACTATGTAACATAACATGGGGGGGGGGGGGGTCTCCTGGCTGTTCACACAGGTGTGTCATTGCTGTACATTGACCATGCATTGCTTCTGTGGTATTGCAAAGGCAAAGACAAATGCTTCCAGCCATCCATTGCACTAATGGATTGGTCATCAGCTGGCTGTCTATGTCCCGCATCAATATAGACCAAAGTACAGAGGGTTAGGCTATGCTATTGTGCACCTACCTGATGCATCAGAAGGTGCGAGGCCCTTGCTAAATTCTGTGCACAGACTTTGAGATCTATGCTTTAGACTGTATCTAAACCTGCTCCAACATGGACTGACATTCTGGCCTACTTTCAGCCGATGCGACTTGTCTGTCGCTGAACAGTCGCTTTTTATGTATTCAGCACCTATGTATAATGTTGTAAAAATGCTCTAGAAGCTAAAGTCGCAGAAATGTCACACATATTTGGCCTGCAACTTTCTGTGCGACAAATTCAGACAGGAAAAATCAGTATAAATCCTTAGAAAATTATCCCCAGTGTCTCCATCTGCTGGCGGTATTGAATAAGCATTGCTGCACTGATGGGGTATGCATTAGACGAAAAAAAAGAAGAAAAAGAAGAATAATACGCCCAGAAAAGAGGCGAAAAGGAGAAAAACGTAAAAAAACGTGAAAAAAAAGTAAGAGGAAGAGAAGGGAAAAAAAGGTGGAAATGGGTTTAAAAGTGATTTCGGCGGAGAAATATATATATATATATATATGCGCACACACACACATAGATATAAACGTATTCTCCGTTGAGATATTGCAGCCGCTGCTGTGTCCAGGCCCAGGAGCCTTAGCACTGTGCTGTGATGTCACTCAATACCACTGACATCACTAGGTGTAAACAACATCTCTCCTTTGCTGTGTATGTGACTATGGAGCTGTTTGGTGATGTCGTCTATTACGGCCTTCATAGAAGCAACAGGAGATTGTTGCATCCATCTTGAACCCTCAGAACTACAGTGCTATGATGTCACTCACTTCCACAGGCCTTGCAGAGTGTAAACAACAACAACCCAGCTTTGTTGTGTATGTAACCATAGGGATTTGTGATGTCACCTAGAACCTTCACAGCAGCGACAGCTTTATGAGGAGCATCAGCACTGCTCTGCCTGAGCAGAACCATCACCGCCATAGGTTGTCAAATAACCCGGATTTAACCCACACAGGTAAGTCCAATGGGGTGCAGGCATGTCCTCTATGCTTACAGCTTCCCGTGGGTGTTGGTTTGATACCGTTTGGGGACAGCCAAGGAGGCATCTGCAGGCAACAAAGGTAGGTGTGTGCTTGTGTGTGTGTTTCCTATGCAGATCCTAAGCCCAGTGTCACATGCAAGTAGGAGGAGTAAGAAGGGTTCCTGGCAAATCCGGGTTATGGATTGCATTTAAAAAGGCCCCGTGGGAGTGCAATGGGCCCCTGTCTTGCTGCTTAGCAATAATGGTATGGGTTTAGGTTCTGCTGTGTGTACTGGTGGTTGACTGCCCCCCAGCCCAGAGTGTGCATGGAAAATTGTCTGGCAGCCTCCCTGACAGCAAGCAGTGATAGTGCCCATGAAGGGGACCTTGTTGGGCCCGCCCCTTTCACGGTTATCGCTTCTCGGCCTTTTGGCTAAGATCAAGTGTAGTATCTGTTCTTATCAGTTTAATATCTGATACGTCCCCTATCTGGGGACCATATATTAAATGGATTTTTGAGAACGGGGGCCGATTTCGAAGCTTGCTTCCGTCGCCCTATGCATTGACCCGATATGGCAGTATCTTCGGGTACAGTGCACCACCCCCTTACAGGGTTAAAAAGAAAGATTCCTACTTTCATTGCTACCTGCTTGCTGGCTAGCCAGCCCTGTGGGCCTTGCTGCTGCTGCAGCCAAAAAACAAAAGGTGGTGCTGCTGCTGCTTCTGCTGCTTCTGCTTCTGCTTGTGTCTGGCCCCTGTTGGAGCGTCCAGGCACAGGACTTCTGCTGCTGCTGACTAAATGGCCTCCTTAATTGGATCATTTGAGTAGCCAGCACACCTGTGCAGGTAGGGCATGACATGATAGGCAGCTGCCTTGATAGCGGGTGGGTGCTGAATGTTCCTAATTGACAAAATAAGATTAATGCTTATGAAGAAATATAAAATCTCATCCCTTCCCCAATATCGCGCCACACCCCTACCCCTTAATTCCCTGGTCGAACTTGATGGACATATGTCTTTTTTCGACCGTACTAACTATGTAACTATGTAACATAACATGGGGGGGGGGGGGGGGGGTCTCCTGGCTGTTCACACAGGTGTGTCATTGCTGTACATTGACCATGCATTGCTTCTGTGGTATTGCAAAGGCAAAGACAAATGCTTCCAGCCATCCATTGCACTAATGGATTGGTCATCAGCTGGCTGTCTATGTCCCGCATCAATATAGACCAAAGTACAGAGGGTTAGGCTATGCTATTGTGCACCTACCTGATGCATCAGAAGGTGCGAGGCCCTTGCTAAATTCTGTGCACAGACTTTGAGATCTATGCTTTAGACTGTATCTAAACCTGCTCCAACATGGACTGACATTCTGGCCTACTTTCAGCCGATGCGACTTGTCTGTCGCTGAACAGTCGCTTTTTATGTATTCAGCACCTATGTATAATGTTGTAAAAATGCTCTAGAAGCTAAAGTCGCAGAAATGTCACACATATTTGGCCTGCAACTTTCTGTGCGACAAATTCAGACAGGAAAAATCAGTATAAATCCTTAGAAAATTATCCCCCAGTGTCTCCATCTGCTGGCGGTATTGAATAAGCATTGCTGCACTGATGGGGTATGCATTAGACGAAAAAAAAGAAGAAAAAGAAGAATAATACGCCCAGAAAAGAGGCGAAAAGGAGAAAAACGTAAAAAAACGTGAAAAAAAAGTAAGAGGAAGAGAAGGGAAAAAAAGGTGGAAATGGGTTTAAAAGTGATTTCGGCGGAGAAATATATATATATATATATATATATATATATATATATATATATATGCGCACACACACACATAGATATAAACGTATTCTCCGTTGAGATATTGCAGCCGCTGCTGTGTCCAGGCCCAGGAGCCTTAGCACTGTGCTGTGATGTCACTCAATACCACTGACATCACTAGGTGTAAACAACATCTCTCCTTTGCTGTGTATGTGACTATGGAGCTGTTTGGTGATGTCGTCTATTACGGCCTTCATAGAAGCAACAGGAGATTGTTGCATCCATCTTGAACCCTCAGAACTACAGTGCTATGATGTCACTCACTTCCACAGGCCTTGCAGAGTGTAAACAACAACAACCCAGCTTTGTTGTGTATGTAACCATAGGGATTTGTGATGTCACCTAGAACCTTCACAGCAGCGACAGCTTTATGAGGAGCATCAGCACTGCTCTGCCTGAGCAGAACCATCACCGCCATAGGTTGTCAAATAACCCGGATTTAACCCACACAGGTAAGTCCAATGGGGTGCAGGCATGTCCTCTATGCTTACAGCTTCCCGTGGGTGTTGGTTTGATACCGTTTGGGGACAGCCAAGGAGGCATCTGCAGGCAACAAAGGTAGGTGTGTGCTTGTGTGTGTGTTTCCTATGCAGATCCTAAGCCCAGTGTCACATGCAAGTAGGAGGAGTAAGAAGGGTTCCTGGCAAATCCGGGTTATGGATTGCATTTAAAAAGGCCCCGTGGGAGTGCAATGGGCCCCTGTCTTGCTGCTTAGCAATAATGGTATGGGTTTAGGTTCTGCTGTGTGTACTGGTGGTTGACTGCCCCCCAGCCCAGAGTGTGCATGGAAAATTGTCTGGCAGCCTCCCTGACAGCAAGCAGTGATAGTGCCCATGAAGGGGACCTTGTTGGGCCCGCCCCTTTCACGGTTATCGCTTCTCGGCCTTTTGGCTAAGATCAAGTGTAGTATCTGTTCTTATCAGTTTAATATCTGATACGTCCCCTATCTGGGGACCATATATTAAATGGATTTTTGAGAACGGGGGCCGATTTCGAAGCTTGCTTCCGTCGCCCTATGCATTGACCCGATATGGCAGTATCTTCGGGTACAGTGCACCACCCCCTTACAGGGTTAAAAAGAAAGATTCCTACTTTCATTGCTACCTGCTTGCTGGCTAGCCAGCTAGCCAGCCCTGTGGGCCTTGCTGCTGCTGCAGCCAAAAAACAAAAGGTGGTGCTGCTGCTGCTTCTGCTGCTTCTGCTTCTGCTTGTGTCTGGCCCCTGTTGGAGCGTCCAGGCACAGGACTTCTGCTGCTGCTGACTAAATGGCCTCCTTAATTGGATCATTTGAGTAGCCAGCACACCTGTGCAGGTAGGGCATGACATGATAGGCAGCTGCCTTGATAGCGGGTGGGTGCTGAATGTTCCTAATTGACAAAATAAGATTAATGCTTATGAAGAAATATAAAATCTCATCCCTTCCCCAATATCGCGCCACACCCCTACCCCTTAATTCCCTGGTTGAACTTGATGGACATATGTCTTTTTTCGACCGTACTAACTATGTAACTATGTAACATAACATGGGGGGGGGGGGTCTCCTGGCTGTTCACACAGGTGTGTCATTGCTGTACATTGACCATGCATTGCTTCTGTGGTATTGCAAAGGCAAAGACAAATGCTTCCAGCCATCCATTGCACTAATGGATTGGTCATCAGCTGGCTGTCTATGTCCCGCATCAATATAGACCAAAGTACAGAGGGTTAGGCTATGCTATTGTGCACCTACCTGATGCATCAGAAGGTGCGAGGCCCTTGCTAAATTCTGTGCACAGACTTTGAGATCTATGCTTTAGACTGTATCTAAACCTGCTCCAACATGGACTGACATTCTGGCCTACTTTCAGCCGATGCGACTTGTCTGTCGCTGAACAGTCGCTTTTTATGTATTCAGCACCTATGTATAATGTTGTAAAAATGCTCTAGAAGCTAAAGTCGCAGAAATGTCACACATATTTGGCCTGCAACTTTCTGTGCGACAAATTCAGACAGGAAAAATCAGTATAAATCCTTAGAAAATTATCCCCCAGTGTCTCCATCTGCTGGCGGTATTGAATAAGCATTGCTGCACTGATGGGGTATGCATTAGACGAAAAAAAAGAAGAAAAAGAAGAATAATACGCCCAGAAAAGAGGCGAAAAGGAGAAAAACGTAAAAAAACGTGAAAAAAAAGTAAGAGGAAGAGAAGGGAAAAAAAGGTGGAAATGGGTTTAAAAGTGATTTCGGCGGAGAAATATATATATATATATATATATATATATATATATATATATATATATGCGCACACACACACATAGATATAAACGTATTCTCCGTTGAGATATTGCAGCCGCTGCTGTGTCCAGGCCCAGGAGCCTTAGCACTGTGCTGTGATGTCACTCAATACCACTGACATCACTAGGTGTAAACAACATCTCTCCTTTGCTGTGTATGTGACTATGGAGCTGTTTGGTGATGTCGTCTATTACGGCCTTCATAGAAGCAACAGGAGATTGTTGCATCCATCTTGAACCCTCAGAACTACAGTGCTATGATGTCACTCACTTCCACAGGCCTTGCAGAGTGTAAACAACAACAACCCAGCTTTGTTGTGTATGTAACCATAGGGATTTGTGATGTCACCTAGAACCTTCACAGCAGCGACAGCTTTATGAGGAGCATCAGCACTGCTCTGCCTGAGCAGAACCATCACCGCCATAGGTTGTCAAATAACCCGGATTTAACCCACACAGGTAAGTCCAATGGGGTGCAGGCATGTCCTCTATGCTTACAGCTTCCCGTGGGTGTTGGTTTGATACCGTTTGGGGACAGCCAAGGAGGCATCTGCAGGCAACAAAGGTAGGTGTGTGCTTGTGTGTGTGTTTCCTATGCAGATCCTAAGCCCAGTGTCACATGCAAGTAGGAGGAGTAAGAAGGGTTCCTGGCAAATCCGGGTTATGGATTGCATTTAAAAAGGCCCCGTGGGAGTGCAATGGGCCCCTGTCTTGCTGCTTAGCAATAATGGTATGGGTTTAGGTTCTGCTGTGTGTACTGGTGGTTGACTGCCCCCCAGCCCAGAGTGTGCATGGAAAATTGTCTGGCAGCCTCCCTGACAGCAAGCAGTGATAGTGCCCATGAAGGGGACCTTGTTGGGCCCGCCCCTTTCACGGTTATCGCTTCTCGGCCTTTTGGCTAAGATCAAGTGTAGTATCTGTTCTTATCAGTTTAATATCTGATACGTCCCCTATCTGGGGACCATATATTAAATGGATTTTTGAGAACGGGGGCCGATTTCGAAGCTTGCTTCCGTCGCCCTATGCATTGACCCGATATGGCAGTATCTTCGGGTACAGTGCACCACCCCCTTACAGGGTTAAAAAGAAAGATTCCTACTTTCATTGCTACCTGCTTGCTGGCTAGCCAGCTAGCCAGCCCTGTGGGCCTTGCTGCTGCTGCAGCCAAAAAACAAAAGGTGGTGCTGCTGCTGCTTCTGCTGCTTCTGCTTCTGCTTGTGTCTGGCCCCTGTTGGAGCGTCCAGGCACAGGACTTCTGCTGCTGCTGACTAAATGGCCTCCTTAATTGGATCATTTGAGTAGCCAGCACACCTGTGCAGGTAGGGCATGACATGATAGGC
Organism: Hyla sarda; assembly: GCF_029499605.1. Classification (NCBI taxonomy): domain Eukaryota; kingdom Metazoa; phylum Chordata; class Amphibia; order Anura; family Hylidae; genus Hyla; species Hyla sarda. Next base: position 109,967 of record NW_026610419.1, read on the forward strand.
AGCTGCCTTGATAGCGGGTGGGTGCTGAATGTTCCTAATTGACAAAATAAGATTAATGCTTATGAAGAAATATAAAATCTCATCCCTTCCCCAATATCGCGCCACACCCCTACCCCTTAATTCCCTGGTTGAACTTGATGGACATATGTCTTTTTTCGACCGTACTAACTATGTAACTATGTAACATAACATGGGGGGGGGGGGGGGTCTCCTGGCTGTTCACACAGGTGTGTCATTGCTGTACATTGACCATGCATTGCTTCTGTGGTATTGCAAAGGCAAAGACAAATGCTTCCAGCCATCCATTGCACTAATGGATTGGTCATCAGCTGGCTGTCTATGTCCCGCATCAATATAGACCAAAGTACAGAGGGTTAGGCTATGCTATTGTGCACCTACCTGATGCATCAGAAGGTGCGAGGCCCTTGCTAAATTCTGTGCACAGACTTTGAGATCTATGCTTTAGACTGTATCTAAACCTGCTCCAACATGGACTGACATTCTGGCCTACTTTCAGCCGATGCGACTTGTCTGTCGCTGAACAGTCGCTTTTTATGTATTCAGCACCTATGTATAATGTTGTAAAAATGCTCTAGAAGCTAAAGTCGCAGAAATGTCACACATATTTGGCCTGCAACTTTCTGTGCGACAAATTCAGACAGGAAAAATCAGTATAAATCCTTAGAAAATTATCCCCCAGTGTCTCCATCTGCTGGCGGTATTGAATAAGCATTGCTGCACTGATGGGTTATGCATTAGACGAAAAAAAAGAAGAAAAAGAAGAATAATACGCCCAGAAAAGAGGCGAAAAGGAGAAAAACGTAAAAAAACGTGAAAAAAAAGTAAGAGGAAGAGAAGGGAAAAAAAGGTGGAAATGGGTTTAAAAGTGATTTCGGCGGAGAAATATATATATATATATATATATATATATATATATATATATATATGCGCACACACACACATAGATATAAACGTATTCTCCGTTGAGATATTGCAGCCGCTGCTGTGTCCAGGCCCAGGAGCCTTAGCACTGTGCTGTGATGTCACTCAATACCACTGACATCACTAGGTGTAAACAACATCTCTCCTTTGCTGTGTATGTGACTATGGAGCTGTTTGGTGATGTCGTCTATTACGGCCTTCATAGAAGCAACAGGAGATTGTTGCATCCATCTTGAACCCTCAGAACTACAGTGCTATGATGTCACTCACTTCCACAGGCCTTGCAGAGTGTAAACAACAACAACCCAGCTTTGTTGTGTATGTAACCATAGGGATTTGTGATGTCACCTAGAACCTTCACAGCAGCGACAGCTTTATGAGGAGCATCAGCACTGCTCTGCCTGAGCAGAACCATCACCGCCATAGGTTGTCAAATAACCCGGATTTAACCCACACAGGTAAGTCCAATGGGGTGCAGGCATGTCCTCTATGCTTACAGCTTCCCGTGGGTGTTGGTTTGATACCGTTTGGGGACAGCCAAGGAGGCATCTGCAGGCAACAAAGGTAGGTGTGTGCTTGTGTGTGTGTTTCCTATGCAGATCCTAAGCCCAGTGTCACATGCAAGTAGGAGGAGTAAGAAGGGTTCCTGGCAAATCCGGGTTATGGATTGCATTTAAAAAGGCCCCGTGGGAGTGCAATGGGCCCCTGTCTTGCTGCTTAGCAATAATGGTATGGGTTTAGGTTCTGCTGTGTGTACTGGTGGTTGACTGCCCCCCAGCCCAGAGTGTGCATGGAAAATTGTCTGGCAGCCTCCCTGACAGCAAGCAGTGATAGTGCCCATGAAGGGGACCTTGTTGGGCCCGCCCCTTTCACGGTTATCGCTTCTCGGCCTTTTGGCTAAGATCAAGTGTAGTATCTGTTCTTATCAGTTTAATATCTGATACGTCCCCTATCTGGGGACCATATATTAAATGGATTTTTGAGAACGGGGGCCGATTTCGAAGCTTGCTTCCGTCGCCCTATGCATTGACCCGATATGGCAGTATCTTCGGGTACAGTGCACCACCCCCTTACAGGGTTAAAAAGAAAGATTCCTACTTTCATTGCTACCTGCTTGCTGGCTAGCCAGCTAGCCAGCCCTGTGGGCCTTGCTGCTGCTGCAGCCAAAAAACAAAAGGTGGTGCTGCTGCTGCTTCTGCTGCTTCTGCTTCTGCTTGTGTCTGGCCCCTGTTGGAGCGTCCAGGCACAGGACTTCTGCTGCTGCTGACTAAATGGCCTCCTTAATTGGATCATTTGAGTAGCCAGCACACCTGTGCAGGTAGGGCATGACATGATAGGCAGCTGCCTTGATAGCGGGTGGGTGCTGAATGTTCCTAATTGACAAAATAAGATTAATGCTTATGAAGAAATATAAAATCTCATCCCTTCCCCAATATCGCGCCACACCCCTACCCCTTAATTCCCTGGTTGAACTTGATGGACATATGTCTTTTTTCGACCGTACTAACTATGTAACTATGTAACATAACATGGGGGGGGGGGGGTCTCCTGGCTGTTCACACAGGTGTGTCATTGCTGTACATTGACCATGCATTGCTTCTGTGGTATTGCAAAGGCAAAGACAAATGCTTCCAGCCATCCATTGCACTAATGGATTGGTCATCAGCTGGCTGTCTATGTCCCGCATCAATATAGACCAAAGTACAGAGGGTTAGGCTATGCTATTGTGCACCTACCTGATGCATCAGAAGGTGCGAGGCCCTTGCTAAATTCTGTGCACAGACTTTGAGATCTATGCTTTAGACTGTATCTAAACCTGCTCCAACATGGACTGACATTCTGGCCTACTTTCAGCCGATGCGACTTGTCTGTCGCTGAACAGTCGCTTTTTATGTATTCAGCACCTATGTATAATGTTGTAAAAATGCTCTAGAAGCTAAAGTCGCAGAAATGTCACACATATTTGGCCTGCAACTTTCTGTGCGACAAATTCAGACAGGAAAAATCAGTATAAATCCTTAGAAAATTATCCCCCAGTGTCTCCATCTGCTGGCGGTATTGAATAAGCATTGCTGCACTGATGGGGTATGCATTAGACGAAAAAAAAGAAGAAAAAGAAGAATAATACGCCCAGAAAAGAGGCGAAAAGGAGAAAAACGTAAAAAAACGTGAAAAAAAAGTAAGAGGAAGAGAAGGGAAAAAAAGGTGGAAATGGGTTTAAAAGTGATTTCGGCGGAGAAATATATATATATATATATATATATATATATATATATATATATATATGCGCACACACACACATAGATATAAACGTATTCTCCGTTGAGATATTGCAGCCGCTGCTGTGTCCAGGCCCAGGAGCCTTAGCACTGTGCTGTGATGTCACTCAATACCACTGACATCACTAGGTGTAAACAACATCTCTCCTTTGCTGTGTATGTGACTATGGAGCTGTTTGGTGATGTCGTCTATTACGGCCTTCATAGAAGCAACAGGAGATTGTTGCATCCATCTTGAACCCTCAGAACTACAGTGCTATGATGTCACTCACTTCCACAGGCCTTGCAGAGTGTAAACAACAACAACCCAGCTTTGTTGTGTATGTAACCATAGGGATTTGTGATGTCACCTAGAACCTTCACAGCAGCGACAGCTTTATGAGGAGCATCAGCACTGCTCTGCCTGAGCAGAACCATCACCGCCATAGGTTGTCAAATAACCCGGATTTAACCCACACAGGTAAGTCCAATGGGGTGCAGGCATGTCCTCTATGCTTACAGCTTCCCGTGGGTGTTGGTTTGATACCGTTTGGGGACAGCCAAGGAGGCATCTGCAGGCAACAAAGGTAGGTGTGTGCTTGTGTGTGTGTTTCCTATGCAGATCCTAAGCCCAGTGTCACATGCAAGTAGGAGGAGTAAGAAGGGTTCCTGGCAAATCCGGGTTATGGATTGCATTTAAAAAGGCCCCGTGGGAGTGCAATGGGCCCCTGTCTTGCTGCTTAGCAATAATGGTATGGGTTTAGGTTCTGCTGTGTGTACTGGTGGTTGACTGCCCCCCAGCCCAGAGTGTGCATGGAAAATTGTCTGGCAGCCTCCCTGACAGCAAGCAGTGATAGTGCCCATGAAGGGGACCTTGTTGGGCCCGCCCCTTTCACGGTTATCGCTTCTCGGCCTTTTGGCTAAGATCAAGTGTAGTATCTGTTCTTATCAGTTTAATATCTGATACGTCCCCTATCTGGGGACCATATATTAAATGGATTTTTGAGAACGGGGGCCGATTTCGAAGCTTGCTTCCGTCGCCCTATGCATTGACCCGATATGGCAGTATCTTCGGGTACAGTGCACCACCCCCTTACAGGGTTAAAAAGAAAGATTCCTACTTTCATTGCTACCTGCTTGCTGGCTAGCCAGCTAGCCAGCCCTGTGGGCCTTGCTGCTGCTGCAGCCAAAAAACAAAAGGTGGTGCTGCTGCTGCTTCTGCTGCTTCTGCTTCTGCTTGTGTCTGGCCCCTGTTGGAGCGTCCAGGCACAGGACTTCTGCTGCTGCTGACTAAATGGCCTCCTTAATTGGATCATTTGAGTAGCCAGCACACCTGTGCAGGTAGGGCATGACATGATAGGCAGCTGCCTTGATAGCGGGTGGGTGCTGAATGTTCCTAATTGACAAAATAAGATTAATGCTTATGAAGAAATATAAAATCTCATCCCTTCCCCAATATCGCGCCACACCCCTACCCCTTAATTCCCTGGTTGAACTTGATGGACATATGTCTTTTTTCGACCGTACTAACTATGTAACTATGTAACATAACATGGGGGGGGGGGGGGGTCTCCTGGCTGTTCACACAGGTGTGTCATTGCTGTACATTGACCATGCATTGCTTCTGTGGTATTGCAAAGGCAAAGACAAATGCTTCCAGCCATCCATTGCACTAATGGATTGGTCATCAGCTGGCTGTCTATGTCCCGCATCAATATAGACCAAAGTACAGAGGGTTAGGCTATGCTATTGTGCACCTACCTGATGCATCAGAAGGTGCGAGGCCCTTGCTAAATTCTGTGCACAGACTTTGAGATCTATGCTTTAGACTGTATCTAAACCTGCTCCAACATGGACTGACATTCTGGCCTACTTTCAGCCGATGCGACTTGTCTGTCGCTGAACAGTCGCTTTTTATGTATTCAGCACCTATGTATAATGTTGTAAAAATGCTCTAGAAGCTAAAGTCGCAGAAATGTCACACATATTTGGCCTGCAACTTTCTGTGCGACAAATTCAGACAGGAAAAATCAGTATAAATCCTTAGAAAATTATCCCCCAGTGTCTCCATCTGCTGGCGGTATTGAATAAGCATTGCTGCACTGATGGGGTATGCATTAGACGAAAAAAAAGAAGAAAAAGAAGAATAATACGCCCAGAAAAGAGGCGAAAAGGAGAAAAACGTAAAAAAACGTGAAAAAAAAGTAAGAGGAAGAGAAGGGAAAAAAAGGTGGAAATGGGTTTAAAAGTGATTTCGGCGGAGAAATATATATATATATATATATATATATATATATATATATATATATATGCGCACACACACACATAGATATAAACGTATTCTCCGTTGAGATATTGCAGCCGCTGCTGTGTCCAGGCCCAGGAGCCTTAGCACTGTGCTGTGATGTCACTCAATACCACTGACATCACTAGGTGTAAACAACATCTCTCCTTTGCTGTGTATGTGACTATGGAGCTGTTTGGTGATGTCGTCTATTACGGCCTTCATAGAAGCAACAGGAGATTGTTGCATCCATCTTGAACCCTCAGAACTACAGTGCTATGATGTCACTCACTTCCACAGGCCTTGCAGAGTGTAAACAACAACAACCCAGCTTGGTTGTGTATGTAACCATAGGGATTTGTGATGTCACCTAGAACCTTCACAGCAGCGACAGCTTTATGAGGAGCATCAGCACTGCTCTGCCTGAGCAGAACCATCACCGCCATAGGTTGTCAAATAACCCGGATTTAACCCACACAGGTAAGTCCAATGGGGTGCAGGCATGTCCTCTATGCTTACAGCTTCCCGTGGGTGTTGGTTTGATACCGTTTGGGGACAGCCAAGGAGGCATCTGCAGGCAACAAAGGTAGGTGTGTGCTTGTGTGTGTGTTTCCTATGCAGATCCTAAGCCCAGTGTCACATGCAAGTAGGAGGAGTAAGAAGGGTTCCTGGCAAATCCGGGTTATGGATTGCATTTAAAAAGGCCCCGTGGGAGTGCAATGGGCCCCTGTCTTGCTGCTTAGCAATAATGGTATGGGTTTAGGTTCTGCTGTGTGTACTGGTGGTTGACTGCCCCCCAGCCCAGAGTGTGCATGGAAAATTGTCTGGCAGCCTCCCTGACAGCAAGCAGTGATAGTGCCCATGAAGGGGACCTTGTTGGGCCCGCCCCTTTCACGGTTATCGCTTCTCGGCCTTTTGGCTAAGATCAAGTGTAGTATCTGTTCTTATCAGTTTAATAATATCTGATACGTCCCCTATCTGGGGACCATATATTAAATGGATTTTTGAGAACGGGGGCCGATTTCGAAGCTTGCTTCCGTCGCCCTATGCATTGACCCGATATGGCAGTATCTTCGGGTAAAGTGCACCACCCCCTTACAGGGTTAAAAAGAAAGATTCCTACTTTCATTGCTACCTGCTTGCTGGCTAGCCAGCTAGCCAGCCCTGTGGGCCTTGCTGCTGCTGCAGCCAAAAAACAAAAGGTGGTGCTGCTGCTGCTTCTGCTGCTTCTGCTTCTGCTTGTGTCTGGCCCCTGTTGGAGCGTCCAGGCACAGGACTTCTGCTGCTGCTGACTAAATGGCCTCCTTAATTGGATCATTTGAGTAGCCAGCACACCTGTGCAGGTAGGGCATGACATGATAGGCAGCTGCCTTGATAGCGGGTGGGTGCTGAATGTTCCTAATTGACAAAATAAGATTAATGCTTATGAAGAAATATAAAATCTCATCCCTTCCCCAATATCGCGCCACACCCCTACCCCTTTATTCCCTGGTTGAACTTGATGGACATATGTCTTTTTTCGACCGTACTAACTATGTAACTATGTAACATAACATGGGGGGGGGGGGGGGGGTCTCCTGGCTGTTCACACAGGTGTGTCATTGCTGTACATTGACCATGCATTGCTTCTGTGGTATTGCAAAGGCAAAGACAAATGCTTCCAGCCATCCATTGCACTAATGGATTGGTCATCAGCTGGCTGTCTATGTCCCGCATCAATATAGACCAAAGTACAGAGGGTTAGGCTATGCTATTGTGCACCTACCTGATGCATCAGAAGGTGCGAGGCCCTTGCTAAATTCTGTGCACAGACTTTGAGATCTATGCTTTAGACTGTATCTAAACCTGCTCCAACATGGACTGACATTCTGGCCTACTTTCAGCCGATGCGACTTGTCTGTCGCTGAACAGTCGCTTTTTATGTATTCAGCACCTATGTATAATGTTGTAAAAATGCTCTAGAAGCTAAAGTCGCAGAAATGTCACACATATTTGGCCTGCAACTTTCTGTGCGACAAATTCAGACAGGAAAAATCAGTATAAATCCTTAGAAAATTATCCCCCAGTGTCTCCATCTGCTGGCGGTATTGAATAAGCATTGCTGCACTGATGGGGTATGCATTAGACGAAAAAAAAGAAGAAAAAGAAGAATAATACGCCCAGAAAAGAGGCGAAAAGGAGAAAAACGTAAAAAAACGTGAAAAAAAAGTAAGAGGAAGAGAAGGGAAAAAAAGGTGGAAATGGGTTTAAAAGTGATTTCGGCGGAGAAATATATATATATATATATATATATATATATATATATATATGCGCACACACACACATAGATATAAACGTATTCTCCGTTGAGATATTGCAGCCGCTGCTGTGTCCAGGCCCAGGAGCCTTAGCACTGTGCTGTGATGTCACTCAATACCACTGACATCACTAGGTGTAAACAACATCTCTCCTTTGCTGTGTATGTGACTATGGAGCTGTTTGGTGATGTCGTCTATTACGGCCTTCATAGAAGCAACAGGAGATTGTTGCATCCATCTTGAACCCTCAGAACTACAGTGCTATGATGTCACTCACTTCCACAGGCCTTGCAGAGTGTAAACAACAACAACCCAGCTTTGTTGTGTATGTAACCATAGGGATTTGTGATGTCACCTAGAACCTTCACAGCAGCGACAGCTTTATGAGGAGCATCAGCACTGCTCTGCCTGAGCAGAACCATCACCGCCATAGGTTGTCAAATAACCCGGATTTAACCCACACAGGTAAGTCCAATGGGGTGCAGGCATGTCCTCTATGCTTACAGCTTCCCGTGGGTGTTGGTTTGATACCGTTTGGGGACAGCCAAGGAGGCATCTGCAGGCAACAAAGGTAGGTGTGTGCTTGTGTGTGTGTTTCCTATGCAGATCCTAAGCCCAGTGTCACATGCAAGTAGGAGGAGTAAGAAGGGTTCCTGGCAAATCCGGGTTATGGATTGCATTTAAAAAGGCCCCGTGGGAGTGCAATGGGCCCCTGTCTTGCTGCTTAGCAATAATGGTATGGGTTTAGGTTCTGCTGTGTGTACTGGTGGTTGACTGCCCCCCAGCCCAGAGTGTGCATGGAAAATTGTCTGGCAGCCTCCCTGACAGCAAGCAGTGATAGTGCCCATGAAGGGGACCTTGTTGGGCCCGCCCCTTTCACGGTTATCGCTTCTCGGCCTTTTGGCTAAGATCAAGTGTAGTATCTGTTCTTATCAGTTTAATATCTGATACGTCCCCTATCTGGGGACCATATATTAAATGGATTTTTGAGAACGGGGGCCGATTTCGAAGCTTGCTTCCGTCGCCCTATGCATTGACCCGATATGGCAGTATCTTCGGGTACAGTGCACCACCCCCTTACAGGGTTAAAAAGAAAGATTCCTACTTTCATTGCTACCTGCTTGCTGGCTAGCCAGCTAGCCAGCCCTGTGGGCCTTGCTGCTGCTGCAGCCAAAAAACAAAAGGTGGTGCTGCTGCTGCTTCTGCTGCTTCTGCTTCTGCTTGTGTCTGGCCCCTGTTGGAGCGTCCAGGCACAGGACTTCTGCTGCTGCTGACTAAATGGCCTCCTTAATTGGATCATTTGAGTAGCCAGCACACCTGTGCAGGTAGGGCATGACATGATAGGCAGCTGCCTTGATAGCGGGTGGGTGCTGAATGTTCCTAATTGACAAAATAAGATTAATGCTTATGAAGAAATATAAAATCTCATCCCTTCCCCAATATCGCGCCACACCCCTACCCCTTAATTCCCTGGTTGAACTTGATGGACATATGTCTTTTTTCGACCGTACTAACTATGTAACTACTATGTAACTATGTAACATAACATGGGGGGGGGGGGGGGTCTCCTGGCTGTTCACACAGGTGTGTCATTGCTGTACATTGACCATGCATTGCTTCTGTGGTATTGCAAAGGCAAAGACAAATGCTTCCAGCCATCCATTGCACTAATGGATTGGTCATCAGCTGGCTGTCTATGTCCCGCATCAATATAGACCAAAGTACAGAGGGTTAGGCTATGCTATTGTGCACCTACCTGATGCATCAGAAGGTGCGAGGCCCTTGCTAAATTCTGTGCACAGACTTTGAGATCTATGCTTTAGACTGTATCTAAACCTGCTCCAACATGGACTGACATTCTGGCCTACTTTCAGCCGATGCGACTTGTCTGTCGCTGAACAGTCGCTTTTTATGTATTCAGCACCTATGTATAATGTTGTAAAAATGCTCTAGAAGCTAAAGTCGCAGAAATGTCACACATATTTGGCCTGCAACTTTCTGTGCGACAAATTCAGACAGGAAAAATCAGTATAAATCCTTAGAAAATTATCCCCCAGTGTCTCCATCTGCTGGCGGTATTGAATAAGCATTGCTGCACTGATGGGTTATGCATTAGACGAAAAAAAAGAAGAAAAAGAAGAATAATACGCCCAGAAAAGAGGCGAAAAGGAGAAAAACGTAAAAAAACGTGAAAAAAAAGTAAGAGGAAGAGAAGGGAAAAAAAGGTGGAAATGGGTTTAAAAGTGATTTCGGCGGAGAAATATATATATATATATATATATATATATATATATATATATATATATATGCGCACACACACACATAGATATAAACGTATTCTCCGTTGAGATATTGCAGCCGCTGCTGTGTCCAGGCCCAGGAGCCTTAGCACTGTGCTGTGATGTCACTCAATACCACTGACATCACTAGGTGTAAACAACATCTCTCCTTTGCTGTGTATGTGACTATGGAGCTGTTTGGTGATGTCGTCTATTACGGCCTTCATAGAAGCAACAGGAGATTGTTGCATCCATCTTGAACCCTCAGAACTACAGTGCTATGATGTCACTCACTTCCACAGGCCTTGCAGAGTGTAAACAACAACAACCCAGCTTTGTTGTGTATGTAACCATAGGGATTTGTGATGTCACCTAGAACCTTCACAGCAGCGACAGCTTTATGAGGAGCATCAGCACTGCTCTGCCTGAGCAGAACCATCACCGCCATAGGTTGTCAAATAACCCGGATTTAACCCACACAGGTAAGTCCAATGGGGTGCAGGCATGTCCTCTATGCTTACAGCTTCCCGTGGGTGTTGGTTTGATACCGTTTGGGGACAGCCAAGGAGGCATCTGCAGGCAACAAAGGTAGGTGTGTGCTTGTGTGTGTGTTTCCTATGCAGATCCTAAGCCCAGTGTCACATGCAAGTAGGAGGAGTAAGAAGGGTTCCTGGCAAATCCGGGTTATGGATTGCATTTAAAAAGGCCCCGTGGGAGTGCAATGGGCCCCTGTCTTGCTGCTTAGCAATAATGGTATGGGTTTAGGTTCTGCTGTGTGTACTGGTGGTTGACTGCCCCCCAGCCCAGAGTGTGCATGGAAAATTGTCTGGCAGCCTCCCTGACAGCAAGCAGTGATAGTGCCCATGAAGGGGACCTTGTTGGGCCCGCCCCTTTCACGGTTATCGCTTCTCGGCCTTTTGGCTAAGATCAAGTGTAGTATCTGTTCTTATCAGTTTAATATCTGATACGTCCCCTATCTGGGGACCATATATTAAATGGATTTTTGAGAACGGGGGCCGATTTCGAAGCTTGCTTCCGTCGCCCTATGCATTGACCCGATATGGCAGTATCTTCGGGTACAGTGCACCACCCCCTTACAGGGTTAAAAAGAAAGATTCCTACTTTCATTGCTACCTGCTTGCTGGCTAGCCAGCTAGCCAGCCCTGTGGGCCTTGCTGCTGCTGCAGCCAAAAAACAAAAGGTGGTGCTGCTGCTGCTTCTGCTGCTTCTGCTTCTGCTTGTGTCTGGCCCCTGTTGGAGCGTCCAGGCACAGGACTTCTGCTGCTGCTGACTAAATGGCCTCCTTAATTGGATCATTTGAGTAGCCAGCACACCTGTGCAGGTAGGGCATGACATGATAGGCAGCTGCCTTGATAGCGGGTGGGTGCTGAATGTTCCTAATTGACAAAATAAGATTAATGCTTATGAAGAAATATAAAATCTCATCCCTTCCCCAATATCGCGCCACACCCCTACCCCTTAATTCCCTGGTTGAACTTGATGGACATATGTCTTTTTTCGACCGTACTAACTATGTAACTATGTAACATAACATGGGGGGGGGGGGGGTCTCCTGGCTGTTCACACAGGTGTGTCATTGCTGTACATTGACCATGCATTGCTTCTGTGGTATTGCAAAGGCAAAGACAAATGCTTCCAGCCATCCATTGCACTAATGGATTGGTCATCAGCTGGCTGTCTATGTCCCGCATCAATATAGACCAAAGTACAGAGGGTTAGGCTATGCTATTGTGCACCTACCTGATGCATCAGAAGGTGCGAGGCCCTTGCTAAATTCTGTGCACAGACTTTGAGATCTATGCTTTAGACTGTATCTAAACCTGCTCCAACATGGACTGACATTCTGGCCTACTTTCAGCCGATGCGACTTGTCTGTCGCTGAACAGTCGCTTTTTATGTATTCAGCACCTATGTATAATGTTGTAAAAATGCTCTAGAAGCTAAAGTCGCAGAAATGTCACACATATTTGGCCTGCAACTTTCTGTGCGACAAATTCAGACAGGAAAAATCAGTATAAATCCTTAGAAAATTATCCCCCAGTGTCTCCATCTGCTGGCGGTATTGAATAAGCATTGCTGCACTGATGGGTTATGCATTAGACGAAAAAAAAGAAGAAAAAGAAGAATAATACGCCCAGAAAAGAGGCGAAAAGGAGAAAAACGTAAAAAAACGTGAAAAAAAAGTAAGAGGAAGAGAAGGGAAAAAAAGGTGGAAATGGGTTTAAAAGTGATTTCGGCGGAGAAATATATATATATATATATATATATATATATATATATATATATATATATATGCGCACACACACACATAGATATAAACGTATTCTCCGTTGAGATATTGCAGCCGCTGCTGTGTCCAGGCCCAGGAGCCTTAGCACTGTGCTGTGATGTCACTCAATACCACTGACATCACTAGGTGTAAACAACATCTCTCCTTTGCTGTGTATGTGACTATGGAGCTGTTTGGTGATGTCGTCTATTACGGCCTTCATAGAAGCAACAGGAGATTGTTGCATCCATCTTGAACCCTCAGAACTACAGTGCTATGATGTCACTCACTTCCACAGGCCTTGCAGAGTGTAAACAACAACAACCCAGCTTTGTTGTGTATGTAACCATAGGGATTTGTGATGTCACCTAGAACCTTCACAGCAGCGACAGCTTTATGAGGAGCATCAGCACTGCTCTGCCTGAGCAGAACCATCACCGCCATAGGTTGTCAAATAACCCGGATTTAACCCACACAGGTAAGTCCAATGGGGTGCAGGCATGTCCTCTATGCTTACAGCTTCCCGTGGGTGTTGGTTTGATACCGTTTGGGGACAGCCAAGGAGGCATCTGCAGGCAACAAAGGTAGGTGTGTGCTTGTGTGTGTGTTTCCTATGCAGATCCTAAGCCCAGTGTCACATGCAAGTAGGAGGAGTAAGAAGGGTTCCTGGCAAATCCGGGTTATGGATTGCATTTAAAAAGGCCCCGTGGGAGTGCAATGGGCCCCTGTCTTGCTGCTTAGCAATAATGGTATGGGTTTAGGTTCTGCTGTGTGTACTGGTGGTTGACTGCCCCCCAGCCCAGAGTGTGCATGGAAAATTGTCTGGCAGCCTCCCTGACAGCAAGCAGTGATAGTGCCCATGAAGGGGACCTTGTTGGGCCCGCCCCTTTCACGGTTATCGCTTCTCGGCCTTTTGGCTAAGATCAAGTGTAGTATCTGTTCTTATCAGTTTAATATCTGATACGTCCCCTATCTGGGGACCATATATTAAATGGATTTTTGAGAACGGGGGCCGATTTCGAAGCTTGCTTCCGTCGCCCTATGCATTGACCTGATATGGCAGTATCTTCGGGTACAGTGCACCACCCCCTTACAGGGTTAAAAAGAAAGATTCCTACTTTCATTGCTACCTGCTTGCTGGCTAGCCAGCTAGCCAGCCCTGTGGGCCTTGCTGCTGCTGCAGCCAAAAAACAAAAGGTGGTGCTGCTGCTGCTTCTGCTGCTTCTGCTTCTGCTTGTGTCTGGCCCCTGTTGGAGCGTCCAGGCACAGGACTTCTGCTGCTGCTGACTAAATGGCCTCCTTAATTGGATCATTTGAGTAGCCAGCACACCTGTGCAGGTAGGGCATGACATGATAGGCAGCTGCCTTGATAGCGGGTGGGTGCTGAATGTTCCTAATTGACAAAATAAGATTAATGCTTATGAAGAAATATAAAATCTCATCCCTTCCCCAATATCGCGCCACACCCCTACCCCTTAATTCCCTGGTTGAACTTGATGGACATATGTCTTTTTTCGACCGTACTAACTATGTAACTATGTAACATAACATGGGGGGGGGGGGTCTCCTGGCTGTTCACACAGGTGTGTCATTGCTGTACATTGACCATGCATTGCTTCTGTGGTATTGCAAAGGCAAAGACAAATGCTTCCAGCCATCCATTGCACTAATGGATTGGTCATCAGCTGGCTGTCTATGTCCCGCATCAATATAGACCAAAGTACAGAGGGTTAGGCTATGCTATTGTGCACCTACCTGATGCATCAGAAGGTGCGAGGCCCTTGCTAAATTCTGTGCACAGACTTTGAGATCTATGCTTTAGACTGTATCTAAACCTGCTCCAACATGGACTGACATTCTGGCCTACTTTAGCCGATGCGACTTGTCTGTCGCTGAACAGTCGCTTTTTATGTATTCAGCACCTATGTATAATGTTGTAAAAATGCTCTAGAAGCTAAAGTCGCAGAAATGTCACACATATTTGGCCTGCAACTTTCTGTGCGACAAATTCAGACAGGAAAAATCAGTATAAATCCTTAGAAAATTATCCCCCAGTGTCTCCATCTGCTGGCGGTATTGAATAAGCATTGCTGCACTGATGGGGTATGCATTAGACGAAAAAAAAGAAGAAAAAGAAGAATAATACGCCCAGAAAAGAGGCGAAAAGGAGAAAAACGTAAAAAAACGTGAAAAAAAAGTAAGAGGAAGAGAAGGGAAAAAAAGGTGGAAATGGGTTTAAAAGTGATTTCGGCGGAGAAATATATATATATATATATATATATATATATATATATGCGCACACACACACATAGATATAAACGTATTCTCCGTTGAGATATTGCAGCCGCTGCTGTGTCCAGGCCCAGGAGCCTTAGCACTGTGCTGTGATGTCACTCAATACCACTGACATCACTAGGTGTAAACAACATCTCTCCTTTGCTGTGTATGTGACTATGGAGCTGTTTGGTGATGTCGTCTATTACGGCCTTCATAGAAGCAACAGGAGATTGTTGCATCCATCTTGAACCCTCAGAACTACAGTGCTATGATGTCACTCACTTCCACAGGCCTTGCAGAGTGTAAACAACAACAACCCAGCTTTGTTGTGTATGTAACCATAGGGATTTGTGATGTCACCTAGAACCTTCACAGCAGCGACAGCTTTATGAGGAGCATCAGCACTGCTCTGCCTGAGCAGAACCATCACCGCCATAGGTTGTCAAATAACCCGGATTTAACCCACACAGGTAAGTCCAATGGGGTGCAGGCATGTCCTCTATGCTTACAGCTTCCCGTGGGTGTTGGTTTGATACCGTTTGGGGACAGCCAAGGAGGCATCTGCAGGCAACAAAGGTAGGTGTGTGCTTGTGTGTGTGTTTCCTATGCAGATCCTAAGCCCAGTGTCACATGCAAGTAGGAGGAGTAAGAAGGGTTCCTGGCAAATCCGGGTTATGGATTGCATTTAAAAAGGCCCCGTGGGAGTGCAATGGGCCCCTGTCTTGCTGCTTAGCAATAATGGTATGGGTTTAGGTTCTGCTGTGTGTACTGGTGGTTGACTGCCCCCCAGCCCAGAGTGTGCATGGAAAATTGTCTGGCAGCCTCCCTGACAGCAAGCAGTGATAGTGCCCATGAAGGGGACCTTGTTGGGCCCGCCCCTTTCACGGTTATCGCTTCTCGGCCTTTTGGCTAAGATCAAGTGTAGTATCTGTTCTTATCAGTTTAATATCTGATACGTCCCCTATCTGGGGACCATATATTAAATGGATTTTTGAGAACGGGGGCCGATTTCGAAGCTTGCTTCCGTCGCCCTATGCATTGACCCGATATGGCAGTATCTTCGGGTACAGTGCACCACCCCCTTACAGGGTTAAAAAGAAAGATTCCTACTTTCATTGCTACCTGCTTGCTGGCTAGCCAGCTAGCCAGCCCTGTGGGCCTTGCTGCTGCTGCAGCCAAAAAACAAAAGGTGGTGCTGCTGCTGCTTCTGCTGCTTCTGCTTCTGCTTGTGTCTGGCCCCTGTTGGAGCGTCCAGGCACAGGACTTCTGCTGCTGCTGACTAAATGGCCTCCTTAATTGGATCATTTGAGTAGCCAGCACACCTGTGCAGGTAGGGCATGACATGATAGGCAGCTGCCTTGATAGCGGGTGGGTGCTGAATGTTCCTAATTGACAAAATAAGATTAATGCTTATGAAGAAATATAAAATCTCATCCCTTCCCCAATATCGCGCCACACCCCTACCCCTTAATTCCCTGGTTGAACTTGATGGACATATGTCTTTTTTCGACCGTACTAACTATGTAACTATGTAACATAACATGGGGGGGGGGGGGGGGGGGTCTCCTGGCTGTTCACACAGGTGTGTCATTGCTGTACATTGACCATGCATTGCTTCTGTGGTATTGCAAAGGCAAAGACAAATGCTTCCAGCCATCCATTGCACTAATGGATTGGTCATCAGCTGGCTGTCTATGTCCCGCATCAATATAGACCAAAGTACAGAGGGTTAGGCTATGCTATTGTGCACCTACCTGATGCATCAGAAGGTGCGAGGCCCTTGCTAAATTCTGTGCACAGACTTTGAGATCTATGCTTTAGACTGTATCTAAACCTGCTCCAACATGGACTGACATTCTGGCCTACTTTCAGCCGATGCGACTTGTCTGTCGCTGAACAGTCGCTTTTTATGTATTCAGCACCTATGTATAATGTTGTAAAAATGCTCTAGAAGCTAAAGTCGCAGAAATGTCACACATATTTGGCCTGCAGCTTTCTGTGCGACAAATTCAGACAGGAAAAATCAGTATAAATCCTTAGAAAATTATCCCCCAGTGTCTCCATCTGCTGGCGGTATTGAATAAGCATTGCTGCACTGATGGGGTATGCATTAGACGAAAAAAAAGAAGAAAAAGAAGAATAATACGCCCAGAAAAGAGGCGAAAAGGAGAAAAACGTAAAAAAACTTGAAAAAAAAGTAAGAGGAAGAGAAGGGAAAAAAAGGTGGAAATGGGTTTAAAAGTGATTTCGGCGGAGAAATATATATATATATATATATATATATATATATATATATATATATGCGCACACACACACATAGATATAAACGTATTCTCCGTTGAGATATTGCAGCCGCTGCTGTGTCCAGGCCCAGGAGCCTTAGCACTGTGCTGTGATGTCACTCAATACCACTGACATCACTAGGTGTAAACAACATCTCTCCTTTGCTGTGTATGTGACTATGGAGCTGTTTGGTGATGTCGTCTATTACGGCCTTCATAGAAGCAACAGGAGATTGTTGCATCCATCTTGAACCCTCAGAACTACAGTGCTATGATGTCACTCACTTCCACAGGCCTTGCAGAGTGTAAACAACAACAACCCAGCTTTGTTGTGTATGTAACCATAGGGATTTGTGATGTCACCTAGAACCTTCACAGCAGCGACAGCTTTATGAGGAGCATCAGCACTGCTCTGCCTGAGCAGAACCATCACCGCCATAGGTTGTCAAATAACCCGGATTTAACCCACACAGGTAAGTCCAATGGGGTGCAGGCATGTCCTCTATGCTTACAGCTTCCCGTGGGTGTTGGTTTGATACCGTTTGGGGACAGCCAAGGAGGCATCTGCAGGCAACAAAGGTAGGTGTGTGCTTGTGTGTGTGTTTCCTATGCAGATCCTAAGCCCAGTGTCACATGCAAGTAGGAGGAGTAAGAAGGGTTCCTGGCAAATCCGGGTTATGGATTGCATTTAAAAAGGCCCCGTGGGAGTGCAATGGGCCCCTGTCTTGCTGCTTAGCAATAATGGTATGGGTTTAGGTTCTGCTGTGTGTACTGGTGGTTGACTGCCCCCCAGCCCAGAGTGTGCATGGAAAATTGTCTGGCAGCCTCCCTGACAGCAAGCAGTGATAGTGCCCATGAAGGGGACCTTGTTGGGCCCGCCCCTTTCACGGTTATCGCTTCTCGGCCTTTTGGCTAAGATCAAGTGTAGTATCTGTTCTTATCAGTTTAATATCTGATACGTCCCCTATCTGGGGACCATATATTAAATGGATTTTTGAGAACGGGGGCCGATTTCGAAGCTTGCTTCCGTCGCCCTATGCATTGACCCGATATGGCAGTATCTTCGGGTACAGTGCACCACCCCCTTACAGGGTTAAAAAGAAAGATTCCTACTTTCATTGCTACCTGCTTGCTGGCTAGCCAGCTAGCCAGCCCTGTGGGCCTTGCTGCTGCTGCAGCCAAAAAACAAAAGGTGGTGCTGCTGCTGCTTCTGCTGCTTCTGCTTCTGCTTGTGTCTGGCCCCTGTTGGAGCGTCCAGGCACAGGACTTCTGCTGCTGCTGACTAAATGGCCTCCTTAATTGGATCATTTGAGTAGCCAGCACACCTGTGCAGGTAGGGCATGACATGATAGGCAGCTGCCTTGATAGCGGGTGGGTGCTGAATGTTCCTAATTGACAAAATAAGATTAATGCTTATGAAGAAATATAAAATCTCATCCCTTCCCCAATATCGCGCCACACCCCTACCCCTTAATTCCCTGGTTGAACTTGATGGACATATGTCTTTTTTCGACCGTACTAACTATGTAACTATGTAACATAACATGGGGGGGGGGGGGGTCTCCTGGCTGTTCACACAGGTGTGTCATTGCTGTACATTGACCATGCATTGCTTCTGTGGTATTGCAAAGGCAAAGACAAATGCTTCCAGCCATCCATTGCACTAATGGATTGGTCATCAGCTGGCTGTCTATGTCCCGCATCAATATAGACCAAAGTACAGAGGGTTAGGCTATGCTATTGTGCACCTACCTGATGCATCAGAAGGTGCGAGGCCCTTGCTAAATTCTGTGCACAGACTTTGAGATCTATGCTTTAGACTGTATCTAAACCTGCTCCAACATGGACTGACATTCTGGCCTACTTTCAGCCGATGCGACTTGTCTGTCGCTGAACAGTCGCTTTTTATGTATTCAGCACCTATGTATAATGTTGTAAAAATGCTCTAGAAGCTAAAGTCGCAGAAATGTCACACATATTTGGCCTGCAACTTTCTGTGCGACAAATTCAGACAGGAAAAATCAGTATAAATCCTTAGAAAATTATCCCCCAGTGTCTCCATCTGCTGGCGGTATTGAATAAGCATTGCTGCACTGATGGGGTATGCATTAGACGAAAAAAAAGAAGAAAAAGAAGAATAATACGCCCAGAAAAGAGGCGAAAAGGAGAAAAACGTAAAAAAACGTGAAAAAAAAGTAAGAGGAAGAGAAGGGAAAAAAAGGTGGAAATGGGTTTAAAAGTGATTTCGGCGGAGAAATATATATATATATATATATATATATATATATATATATATTGCGCACACACACACATAGATATAAACGTATTCTCCGTTGAGATATTGCAGCCGCTGCTGTGTCCAGGCCCAGGAGCCTTAGCACTGTGCTGTGATGTCACTCAATACCACTGACATCACTAGGTGTAAACAACATCTCTCCTTTGCTGTGTATGTGACTATGGAGCTGTTTGGTGATGTCGTCTATTACGGCCTTCATAGAAGCAACAGGAGATTGTTGCATCCATCTTGAACCCTCAGAACTACAGTGCTATGATGTCACTCACTTCCACAGGCCTTGCAGAGTGTAAACAACAACAACCCAGCTTTGTTGTGTATGTAACCATAGGGATTTGTGATGTCACCTAGAACCTTCACAGCAGCGACAGCTTTATGAGGAGCATCAGCACTGCTCTGCCTGAGCAGAACCATCACCGCCATAGGTTGTCAAATAACCCGGATTTAACCCACACAGGTAAGTCCAATGGGGTGCAGGCATGTCCTCTATGCTTACAGCTTCCCGTGGGTGTTGGTTTGATACCGTTTGGGGACAGCCAAGGAGGCATCTGCAGGCAACAAAGGTAGGTGTGTGCTTGTGTGTGTGTTTCCTATGCAGATCCTAAGCCCAGTGTCACATGCAAGTAGGAGGAGTAAGAAGGGTTCCTGGCAAATCCGGGTTATGGATTGCATTTAAAAAGGCCCCGTGGGAGTGCAATGGGCCCCTGTCTTGCTGCTTAGCAATAATGGTATGGGTTTAGGTTCTGCTGTGTGTACTGGTGGTTGACTGCCCCCCAGCCCAGAGTGTGCATGGAAAATTGTCTGGCAGCCTCCCTGACAGCAAGCAGTGATAGTGCCCATGAAGGGGACCTTGTTGGGCCCGCCCCTTTACGGTTATCGCTTCTCGGCCTTTTGGCTAAGATCAAGTGTAGTATCTGTTCTTATCAGTTTAATATCTGATACGTCCCCTATCTGGGGACCATATATTAAATGGATTTTTGAGAACGGGGGCCGATTTCGAAGCTTGCTTCCGTCGCCCTATGCATTGACCCGATATGGCAGTATCTTCGGGTACAGTGCACCACCCCCTTACAGGGTTAAAAAGAAAGATTCCTACTTTCATTGCTACCTGCTTGCTGGCTAGCCAGCTAGCCAGCCCTGTGGGCCTTGCTGCTGCTGCAGCCAAAAAACAAAAGGTGGTGCTGCTGCTGCTTCTGCTGCTTCTGCTTCTGCTTGTGTCTGGCCCCTGTTGGAGCGTCCAGGCACAGGACTTCTGCTGCTGCTGACTAAATGGCCTCCTTAATTGGATCATTTGAGTAGCCAGCACACCTGTGCAGGTAGGGCATGACATGATAGGCAGCTGCCTTGATAGCGGGTGGGTGCTGAATGTTCCTAATTGACAAAATAAGATTAATGCTTATGAAGAAATATAAAATCTCATCCCTTCCCCAATATCGCGCCACACCCCTACCCCTTAATTCCCTGGTTGAACTTGATGGACATATGTCTTTTTTCGACCGTACTAACTATGTAACTATGTAACATAACATGGGGGGGGGGGGGGGGTCTCCTGGCTGTTCACACAGGTGTGTCATTGCTGTACATTGACCATGCATTGCTTCTGTGGTATTGCAAAGGCAAAGACAAATGCTTCCAGCCATCCATTGCACTAATGGATTGGTCATCAGCTGGCTGTCTATGTCCCGCATCAATATAGACCAAAGTACAGAGGGTTAGGCTATGCTATTGTGCACCTACCTGATGCATCAGAAGGTGCGAGGCCCTTGCTAAATTCTGTGCACAGACTTTGAGATCTATGCTTTAGACTGTATCTAAACCTGCTCCAACATGGACTGACATTCTGGCCTACTTTCAGCCGATGCGACTTGTCTGTCGCTGAACAGTCGCTTTTTATGTATTCAGCACCTATGTATAATGTTGTAAAAATGCTCTAGAAGCTAAAGTCGCAGAAATGTCACACATATTTGGCCTGCAACTTTCTGTGCGACAAATTCAGACAGGAAAAATCAGTATAAATCCTTAGAAAATTATCCCCCAGTGTCTCCATCTGCTGGCGGTATTGAATAAGCATTGCTGCACTGATGGGGTATGCATTAGACGAAAAAAAAGAAGAAAAAGAAGAATAATACGCCCAGAAAAGAGGCGAAAAGGAGAAAAACGTAAAAAAACGTGAAAAAAAAGTAAGAGGAAGAGAAGGGAAAAAAAGGTGGAAATGGGTTTAAAAGTGATTTCGGCGGAGAAATATATATATATATATATATATATATATATATATATATATGCGCACACACACACATAGATATAAACGTATTCTCCGTTGAGATATTGCAGCCGCTGCTGTGTCCAGGCCCAGGAGCCTTAGCACTGTGCTGTGATGTCACTCAATACCACTGACATCACTAGGTGTAAACAACATCTCTCCTTTGCTGTGTATGTGACTATGGAGCTGTTTGGTGATGTCGTCTATTACGGCCTTCATAGAAGCAACAGGAGATTGTTGCATCCATCTTGAACCCTCAGAACTACAGTGCTATGATGTCACTCACTTCCACAGGCCTTGCAGAGTGTAAACAACAACAACCCAGCTTTGTTGTGTATGTAACCATAGGGATTTGTGATGTCACCTAGAACCTTCACAGCAGCGACAGCTTTATGAGGAGCATCAGCACTGCTCTGCCTGAGCAGAACCATCACCGCCATAGGTTGTCAAATAACCCGGATTTAACCCACACAGGTAAGTCCAATGGGGTGCAGGCATGTCCTCTATGCTTACAGCTTCCCGTGGGTGTTGGTTTGATACCGTTTGGGGACAGCCAAGGAGGCATCTGCAGGCAACAAAGGTAGGTGTGTGCTTGTGTGTGTGTTTCCTATGCAGATCCTAAGCCCAGTGTCACATGCAAGTAGGAGGAGTAAGAAGGGTTCCTCGCAAATCCGGGTTATGGATTGCATTTAAAAAGGCCCCGTTGGAGTGCAATGGGCCCCTGTCTTGCTGCTTAGCAATAATGGTATGGGTTTAGGTTCTGCTGTGTGTACTGGTGGTTGACTGCCCCCCAGCCCAGAGTGTGCATGGAAAATTGTCTGGCAGCCTCCCTGACAGCAAGCAGTGATAGTGCCCATGAAGGGGACCTTGTTGGGCCCGCCCCTTTCACGGTTATCGCTTCTCGGCCTTTTGGCTAAGATCAAGTGTAGTATCTGTTCTTATCAGTTTAATATCTGATACGTCCCCTATCTGGGGACCATATATTAAATGGATTTTTGAGAACGGGGGCCGATTTCGAAGCTTGCTTCCGTCGCCCTATGCATTGACCCGATATGGCAGTATCTTCGGGTACAGTGCACCACCCCCTTACAGGGTTAAAAAGAAAGATTCCTACTTTCATTGCTACCTGCTTGCTGGCTAGCCAGCTAGCCAGCCCTGTGGGCCTTGCTGCTGCTGCAGCCAAAAAACAAAAGGTGGTGCTGCTGCTGCTTCTGCTGCTTCTGCTTCTGCTTGTGTCTGGCCCCTGTTGGAGCGTCCAGGCACAGGACTTCTGCTGCTGCTGACTAAATGGCCTCCTTAATTGGATCATTTGAGTAGCCAGCACACCTGTGCAGGTAGGGCATGACATGATAGGCAGCTGCCTTGATAGCGGGTGGGTGCTGAATGTTCCTAATTGACAAAATAAGATTAATGCTTATGAAGAAATATTAAATCTCATCCCTTCCCCAATATCGCGCCACACCCCTACCCCTTAATTCCCTGGTTGAACTTGATGGACATATGTCTTTTTTCGACCGTACTAACTATGTAACTATGTAACATAACATGGGGGGGGGGGGGGGTCTCCTGGCTGTTCACACAGGTGTGTCATTGCTGTACATTGACCATGCATTGCTTCTGTGGTATTGCAAAGGCAAAGACAAATGCTTCCAGCCATCCATTGCACTAATGGATTGGTCATCAGCTGGCTGTCTATGTCCCGCATCAATATAGACCAAAGTACAGAGGGTTAGGCTATGCTATTGTGCACCTACCTGATGCATCAGAAGGTGCGAGGCCCTTGCTAAATTCTGTGCACAGACTTTGAGATCTATGCTTTAGACTGTATCTAAACCTGCTCCAACATGGACTGACATTCTGGCCTACTTTCAGCCGATGCGACTTGTCTGTCGCTGAACAGTCGCTTTTTATGTATTCAGCACCTATGTATAATGTTGTAAAAATGCTCTAGAAGCTAAAGTCGCAGAAATGTCACACATATTTGGCCTGCAACTTTCTGTGCGACAAATTCAGACAGGAAAAATCAGTATAAATCCTTAGAAAATTATCCCCCAGTGTCTCCATCTGCTGGCGGTATTGAATAAGCATTGCTGCACTGATGGGGTATGCATTAGACGAAAAAAAAGAAGAAAAAGAAGAATAATACGCCCAGAAAAGAGGCGAAAAGGAGAAAAACGTAAAAAAACGTGAAAAAAAAGTAAGAGGAAGAGAAGGGAAAAAAAGGTGGAAATGGGTTTAAAAGTGATTTCGGCGGAGAAATATATATATATATATATATATATATATATATATATATATATATATATATATATGCGCACACACACACATAGATATAAACGTATTCTCCGTTGAGATATTGCAGCCGCTGCTGTGTCCAGGCCCAGGAGCCTTAGCACTGTGCTGTGATGTCACTCAATACCACTGACATCACTAGGTGTAAACAACATCTCTCCTTTGCTGTGTATGTGACTATGGAGCTGTTTGGTGATGTCGTCTATTACGGCCTTCATAGAAGCAACAGGAGATTGTTGCATCCATCTTGAACCCTCAGAACTACAGTGCTATGATGTCACTCACTTCCACAGGCCTTGCAGAGTGTAAACAACAACAACCCAGCTTTGTTGTGTATGTAACCATAGGGATTTGTGATGTCACCTAGAACCTTCACAGCAGCGACAGCTTTATGAGGAGCATCAGCACTGCTCTGCCTGAGCAGAACCATCACCGCCATAGGTTGTCAAATAACCCGGATTTAACCCACACAGGTAAGTCCAATGGGGTGCAGGCATGTCCTCTATGCTTACAGCTTCCCGTGGGTGTTGGTTTGATACCGTTTGGGGACAGCCAAGGAGGCATCTGCAGGCAACAAAGGTAGGTGTGTGCTTGTGTGTGTGTTTCCTATGCAGATCCTAAGCCCAGTGTCACATGCAAGTAGGAGGAGTAAGAAGGGTTCCTGGCAAATCCGGGTTATGGATTGCATTTAAAAAGGCCCCGTGGGAGTGCAATGGGCCCCTGTCTTGCTGCTTAGCAATAATGGTATGGGTTTAGGTTCTGCTGTGTGTACTGGTGGTTGACTGCCCCCCAGCCCAGAGTGTGCATGGAAAATTGTCTGGCAGCCTCCCTGACAGCAAGCAGTGATAGTGCCCATGAAGGGGACCTTGTTGGGCCCGCCCCTTTCACGGTTATCGCTTCTCGGCCTTTTGGCTAAGATCAAGTGTAGTATCTGTTCTTATCAGTTTAATATCTGATACGTCCCCTATCTGGGGACCATATATTAAATGGATTTTTGAGAACGGGGGCCGATTTCGAAGCTTGCTTCCGTCGCCCTATGCATTGACCCGATATGGCAGTATCTTCGGGTACAGTGCACCACCCCCTTACAGGGTTAAAAAGAAAGATTCCTACTTTCATTGCTACCTGCTTGCTGGCTAGCCAGCTAGCCAGCCCTGTGGGCCTTGCTGCTGCTGCAGCCAAAAAACAAAAGGTGGTGCTGCTGCTGCTTCTGCTGCTTCTGCTTCTGCTTGTGTCTGGCCCCTGTTGGAGCGTCCAGGCACAGGACTTCTGCTGCTGCTGACTAAATGGCCTCCTTAATTGGATCATTTGAGTAGCCAGCACACCTGTGCAGGTAGGGCATGACATGATAGGCAGCTGCCTTGATAGCGGGTGGGTGCTGAATGTTCCTAATTGACAAAATAAGATTAATGCTTATGAAGAAATATAAAATCTCATCCCTTCCCCAATATCGCGCCACACCCCTACCCCTTAATTCCCTGGTTGAACTTGATGGACATATGTCTTTTTTCGACCGTACTAACTATGTAACTATGTAACATAACATGGGGGGGGGGGGGGGTCTCCTGGCTGTTCACACAGGTGTGTCATTGCTGTACATTGACCATGCATTGCTTCTGTGGTATTGCAAAGGCAAAGACAAATGCTTCCAGCCATCCATTGCACTAATGGATTGGTCATCAGCTGGCTGTCTATGTCCCGCATCAATATAGACCAAAGTACAGAGGGTTAGGCTATGCTATTGTGCACCTACCTGATGCATCAGAAGGTGCGAGGCCCTTGCTAAATTCTGTGCACAGACTTTGAGATCTATGCTTTAGACTGTATCTAAACCTGCTCCAACATGGACTGACATTCTGGCCTACTTTCAGCCGATGCGACTTGTCTGTCGCTGAACAGTCGCTTTTTATGTATTCAGCACCTATGTATAATGTTGTAAAAATGCTCTAGAAGCTAAAGTCGCAGAAATGTCACACATATTTGGCCTGCAACTTTCTGTGCGACAAATTCAGACAGGAAAAATCAGTATAAATCCTTAGAAAATTATCCCCCAGTGTCTCCATCTGCTGGCGGTATTGAATAAGCATTGCTGCACTGATGGGGTATGCATTAGACGAAAAAAAAGAAGAAAAAGAAGAATAATACGCCCAGAAAAGAGGCGAAAAGGAGAAAAACGTAAAAAAACGTGAAAAAAAAGTAAGAGGAAGAGAAGGGAAAAAAAGGTGGAAATGGGTTTAAAAGTGATTTCGGCGGAGAATATATATATATATATATATATATATATATATATATATATATGCGCACACACACACATAGATATAAACGTATTCTCCGTTGAGATATTGCAGCCGCTGCTGTGTCCAGGCCCAGGAGCCTTAGCACTGTGCTGTGATGTCACTCAATACCACTGACATCACTAGGTGTAAACAACATCTCTCCTTTGCTGTGTATGTGACTATGGAGCTGTTTGGTGATGTCGTCTATTACGGCCTTCATAGAAGCAACAGGAGATTGTTGCATCCATCTTGAACCCTCAGAACTACAGTGCTATGATGTCACTCACTTCCACAGGCCTTGCAGAGTGTAAACAACAACAACCCAGCTTTGTTGTGTATGTAACCATAGGGATTTGTGATGTCACCTAGAACCTTCACAGCAGCGACAGCTTTATGAGGAGCATCAGCACTGCTCTGCCTGAGCAGAACCATCACCGCCATAGGTTGTCAAATAACCCGGATTTAACCCACACAGGTAAGTCCAATGGGGTGCAGGCATGTCCTCTATGCTTACAGCTTCCCGTGGGTGTTGGTTTGATACCGTTTGGGGACAGCCAAGGAGGCATCTGCAGGCAACAAAGGTAGGTGTGTGCTTGTGTGTGTGTTTCCTATGCAGATCCTAAGCCCAGTGTCACATGCAAGTAGGAGGAGTAAGAAGGGTTCCTGGCAAATCCGGGTTATGGATTGCATTTAAAAAGGCCCCGTGGGAGTGCAATGGGCCCCTGTCTTGCTGCTTAGCAATAATGGTATGGGTTTAGGTTCTGCTGTGTGTACTGGTGGTTGACTGCCCCCCAGCCCAGAGTGTGCATGGAAAATTGTCTGGCAGCCTCCCTGACAGCAAGCAGTGATAGTGCCCATGAAGGGGACCTTGTTGGGCCCGCCCCTTTCACGGTTATCGCTTCTCGGCCTTTTGGCTAAGATCAAGTGTAGTATCTGTTCTTATCAGTTTAATATCTGATACGTCCCCTATCTGGGGACCATATATTAAATGGATTTTTGAGAACGGGGGCCGATTTCGAAGCTTGCTTCCGTCGCCCTATGCATTGACCCGATATGGCAGTATCTTCGGGTACAGTGCACCACCCCCTTACAGGGTTAAAAAGAAAGATTCCTACTTTCATTGCTACCTGCTTGCTGGCTAGCCAGCTAGCCAGCCCTGTGGGCCTTGCTGCTGCTGCAGCCAAAAAACAAAAGGTGGTGCTGCTGCTGCTTCTGCTGCTTCTGCTTCTGCTTGTGTCTGGCCCCTGTTGGAGCGTCCAGGCACAGGACTTCTGCTGCTGCTGACTAAATGGCCTCCTTAATTGGATCATTTGAGTAGCCAGCACACCTGTGCAGGTAGGGCATGACATGATAGGCAGCTGCCTTGATAGCGGGTGGGTGCTGAATGTTCCTAATTGACAAAATAAGATTAATGCTTATGAAGAAATATAAAATCTCATCCCTTCCCCAATATCGCGCCACACCCCTACCCCTTAATTCCCTGGTTGAACTTGATGGACATATGTCTTTTTTCGACCGTACTAACTATGTAACTATGTAACATAACATGGGGGGGGGGGGGGGGTCTCCTGGCTGTTCACACAGGTGTGTCATTGCTGTACATTGACCATGCATTGCTTCTGTGGTATTGCAAAGGCAAAGACAAATGCTTCCAGCCATCCATTGCACTAATGGATTGGTCATCAGCTGGCTGTCTATGTCCCGCATCAATATAGACCAAAGTACAGAGGGTTAGGCTATGCTATTGTGCACCTACCTGATGCATCAGAAGGTGCGAGGCCCTTGCTAAATTCTGTGCACAGACTTTGAGATCTATGCTTTAGACTGTATCTAAACCTGCTCCAACATGGACTGACATTCTGGCCTACTTTCAGCCGATGCGACTTGTCTGTCGCTGAACAGTCGCTTTTTATGTATTCAGCACCTATGTATAATGTTGTAAAAATGCTCTAGAAGCTAAAGTCGCAGAAATGTCACACATATTTGGCCTGCAACTTTCTGTGCGACAAATTCAGACAGGAAAAATCAGTATAAATCCTTAGAAAATTATCCCCCAGTGTCTCCATCTGCTGGCGGTATTGAATAAGCATTGCTGCACTAATGGGGTATGCATTAGACGAAAAAAAAGAAGAAAAAGAAGAATAATACGCCCAGAAAAGAGGCGAAAAGGAGAAAAACGTAAAAAAACGTGAAAAAAAAGTAAGAGGAAGAGAAGGGAAAAAAAGGTGGAAATGGGTTTAAAAGTGATTTCGGCGGAGAAATATATATATATATATATATATATATATATATATATATATATATGCGCACACACACACATAGATATAAACGTATTCTCCGTTGAGATATTGCAGCCGCTGCTGTGTCCAGGCCCAGGAGCCTTAGCACTGTGCTGTGATGTCACTCAATACCACTGACATCACTAGGTGTAAACAACATCTCTCCTTTGCTGTGTATGTGACTATGGAGCTGTTTGGTGATGTCGTCTATTACGGCCTTCATAGAAGCAACAGGAGATTGTTGCATCCATCTTGAACCCTTTAGAACTACAGTGCTATGATGTCACTCACTTCCACAGGCCTTGCAGAGTGTAAACAACAACAACCCAGCTTTGTTGTGTATGTAACCATAGGGATTTGTGATGTCACCTAGAACCTTCACAGCAGCGACAGCTTTATGAGGAGCATCAGCACTGCTCTGCCTGAGCAGAACCATCACCGCCATAGGTTGTCAAATAACCCGGATTTAACCCACACAGGTAAGTCCAATGGGGTGCAGGCATGTCCTCTATGCTTACAGCTTCCCGTGGGTGTTGGTTTGATACCGTTTGGGGACAGCCAAGGAGGCATCTGCAGGCAACAAAGGTAGGTGTGTGCTTGTGTGTGTGTTTCCTATGCAGATCCTAAGCCCAGTGTCACATGCAAGTAGGAGGAGTAAGAAGGGTTCCTGGCAAATCCGGGTTATGGATTGCATTTAAAAAGGCCCCGTGGGAGTGCAATGGGCCCCTGTCTTGCTGCTTAGCAATAATGGTATGGGTTTAGGTTCTGCTGTGTGTACTGGTGGTTGACTGCCCCCCAGCCCAGAGTGTGCATGGAAAATTGTCTGGCAGCCTCCCTGACAGCAAGCAGTGATAGTGCCCATGAAGGGGACCTTGTTGGGCCCGCCCCTTTCACGGTTATCGCTTCTCGGCCTTTTGGCTAAGATCAAGTGTAGTATCTGTTCTTATCAGTTTAATATCTGATACGTCCCCTATCTGGGGACCATATATTAAATGGATTTTTGAGAACGGGGGCCGATTTCGAAGCTTGCTTCCGTCGCCCTATGCATTGACCCGATATGGCAGTATCTTCGGGTACAGTGCACCACCCCCTTACAGGGTTAAAAAGAAAGATTCCTACTTTCATTGCTACCTGCTTGCTGGCTAGCCAGCTAGCCAGCCCTGTGGGCCTTGCTGCTGCTGCAGCCAAAAAACAAAAGGTGGTGCTGCTGCTGCTTCTGCTGCTTCTGCTTCTGCTTGTGTCTGGCCCCTGTTGGAGCGTCCAGGCACAGGACTTCTGCTGCTGCTGACTAAATGGCCTCCTTAATTGGATCATTTGAGTAGCCAGCACACCTGTGCAGGTAGGGCATGACATGATAGGCAGCTGCCTTGATAGCGGGTGGGTGCTGAATGTTCCTAATTGACAAAATAAGATTAATGCTTATGAAGAAATATAAAATCTCATCCCTTCCCCAATATCGCGCCACACCCCTACCCCTTAATTCCCTGGTTGAACTTGATGGACATATGTCTTTTTTCGACCGTACTAACTATGTAACTATGTACCATAACATGGGGGGGGGGGGGGGGTCTCCTGGCTGTTCACACAGGTGTGTCATTGCTGTACATTGACCATGCATTGCTTCTGTGGTATTGCAAAGGCAAAGACAAATGCTTCCAGCCATCCATTGCACTAATGGATTGGTCATCAGCTGGCTGTCTATGTCCCGCATCAATATAGACCAAAGTACAGAGGGTTAGGCTATGCTATTGTGCACCTACCTGATGCATCAGAAGGTGCGAGGCCCTTGCTAAATTCTGTGCACAGACTTTGAGATCTATGCTTTAGACTGTATCTAAACCTGCTCCAACATGGACTGACATTCTGGCCTACTTTCAGCCGATGCGACTTGTCTGTCGCTGAACAGTCGCTTTTTATGTATTCAGCACCTATGTATAATGTTGTAAAAATGCTCTAGAAGCTAAAGTCGCAGAAATGTCACACATATTTGGCCTGCAACTTTCTGTGCGACAAATTCAGACAGGAAAAATCAGTATAAATCCTTAGAAAATTATCCCCCAGTGTCTCCATCTGCTGGCGGTATTGAATAAGCATTGCTGCACTGATGGGGTATGCATTAGACGAAAAAAAAGAAGAAAAAGAAGAATAATACGCCCAGAAAAGAGGCGAAAAGGAGAAAAACGTAAAAAAACGTGAAAAAAAAGTAAGAGGAAGAGAAGGGAAAAAAAGGTGGAAATGGGTTTAAAAGTGATTTCGGCGGAGAAATATATATATATATATATATATATATATATATATATATATATGCGCACACACACACATAGATATAAACGTATTCTCCGTTGAGATATTGCAGCCGCTGCTGTGTCCAGGCCCAGGAGCCTTAGCACTGTGCTGTGATGTCACTCAATACCACTGACATCACTAGGTGTAAACAACATCTCTCCTTTGCTGTGTATGTGACTATGGAGCTGTTTGGTGATGTCGTCTATTACGGCCTTCATAGAAGCAACAGGAGATTGTTGCATCCATCTTGAACCCTCAGAACTACAGTGCTATGATGTCACTCACTTCCACAGGCCTTGCAGAGTGTAAACAACAACAACCCAGCTTTGTTGTGTATGTAACCATAGGGATTTGTGATGTCACCTAGAACCTTCACAGCAGCGACAGCTTTATGAGGAGCATCAGCACTGCTCTGCCTGAGCAGAACCATCACCGCCATAGGTTGTCAAATAACCCGGATTTAACCCACACAGGTAAGTCCAATGGGGTGCAGGCATGTCCTCTATGCTTACAGCTTCCCGTGGGTGTTGGTTTGATACCGTTTGGGGACAGCCAAGGAGGCATCTGCAGGCAACAAAGGTAGGTGTGTGCTTGTGTGTGTGTTTCCTATGCAGATCCTAAGCCCAGTGTCACATGCAAGTAGGAGGAGTAAGAAGGGTTCCTGGCAAATCCGGGTTATGGATTGCATTTAAAAAGGCCCCGTGGGAGTGCAATGGGCCCCTGTCTTGCTGCTTAGCAATAATGGTATGGGTTTAGGTTCTGCTGTGTGTACTGGTGGTTGACTGCCCCCCAGCCCAGAGTGTGCATGGAAAATTGTCTGGCAGCCTCCCTGACAGCAAGCAGTGATAGTGCCCATGAAGGGGACCTTGTTGGGCCCGCCCCTTTCACGGTTATCGCTTCTCGGCCTTTTGGCTAAGATCAAGTGTAGTATCTGTTCTTATCAGTTTAATATCTGATACGTCCCCTATCTGGGGACCATATATTAAATGGATTTTTGAGAACGGGGGCCGATTTTGAAGCTTGCTTCCGTCGCCCTATGCATTGACCCGATATGGCAGTATCTTCGGGTACAGTGCACCACCCCCTTACAGGGTTAAAAAGAAAGATTCCTACTTTCATTGCTACCTGCTTGCTGGCTAGCCAGCTAGCCAGCCCTGTGGGCCTTGCTGCTGCTGCAGCCAAAAAACAAAAGGTGGTGCTGCTGCTGCTTCTGCTGCTTCTGCTTCTGCTTGTGTCTGGCCCCTGTTGGAGCGTCCAGGCACAGGACTTCTGCTGCTGCTGACTAAATGGCCTCCTTAATTGGATCATTTGAGTAGCCAGCACACCTGTGCAGGTAGGGCATGACATGATAGGCAGCTGCCTTGATAGCGGGTGGGTGCTGAATGTTCCTAATTGACAAAATAAGATTAATGCTTATGAAGAAATATAAAATCTCATCCCTTCCCCAATATCGCGCCACACCCCTACCCCTTAATTCCCTGGTTGAACTTGATGGACATATGTCTTTTTTCGACCGTACTAACTATGTAACTATGTAACATAACATGGGGGGGGGGGGGGGGGTCTCCTGGCTGTTCACACAGGTGTGTCATTGCTGTACATTGACCATGCATTGCTTCTGTGGTATTGCAAAGGCAAAGACAAATGCTTCCAGCCATCCATTGCACTAATGGATTGGTCATCAGCTGGCTGTCTATGTCCCGCATCAATATAGACCAAAGTACAGAGGGTTAGGCTATGCTATTGTGCACCTACCTGATGCATCAGAAGGTGCGAGGCCCTTGCTAAATTCTGTGCACAGACTTTGAGATCTATGCTTTAGACTGTATCTAAACCTGCTCCAACATGGACTGACATTCTGGCCTGCTTTCAGCCGATGCGACTTGTCTGTCGCTGAACAGTCGCTTTTTATGTATTCAGCACCTATGTATAATGTTGTAAAAATGCTCTAGAAGCTAAAGTCGCAGAAATGTCACACATATTTGGCCTGCAACTTTCTGTGCGACAAATTCAGACAGGAAAAATCAGTATAAATCCTTAGAAAATTATCCCCCAGTGTCTCCATCTGCTGGCGGTATTGAATAAGCATTGCTGCACTGATGGGGTATGCATTAGACGAAAAAAAAGAAGAAAAAGAAGAATAATACGCCCAGAAAAGAGGCGAAAAGGAGAAAAACGTAAAAAAACGTGAAAAAAAAGTAAGAGGAAGAGAAGGGAAAAAAAGGTGGAAATGGGTTTAAAAGTGATTTCGGCGGAGAAATATATATATATATATATATATATATATATATATATATATATATATGCGCACACACACACATAGATATAAACGTATTCTCCGTTGAGATATTGCAGCCGCTGCTGTGTCCAGGCCCAGGAGCCTTAGCACTGTGCTGTGATGTCACTCAATACCACTGACATCACTAGGTGTAAACAACATCTCTCCTTTGCTGTGTATGTGACTATGGAGCTGTTTGGTGATGTCGTCTATTACGGCCTTCATAGAAGCAACAGGAGATTGTTGCATCCATCTTGAACCCTCAGAACTACAGTGCTATGATGTCACTCACTTCCACAGGCCTTGCAGAGTGTAAACAACAACAACCCAGCTTTGTTGTGTATGTAACCATAGGGATTTGTGATGTCACCTAGAACCTTCACAGCAGCGACAGCTTTATGAGGAGCATCAGCACTGCTCTGCCTGAGCAGAACCATCACCGCCATAGGTTGTCAAATAACCCGGATTTAACCCACACAGGTAAGTCCAATGGGGTGCAGGCATGTCCTCTATGCTTACAGCTTCCCGTGGGTGTTGGTTTGATACCGTTTGGGGACAGCCAAGGAGGCATCTGCAGGCAACAAAGGTAGGTGTGTGCTTGTGTGTGTGTTTCCTATGCAGATCCTAAGCCCAGTGTCACATGCAAGTAGGAGGAGTAAGAAGGGTTCCTGGCAAATCCGGGTTATGGATTGCATTTAAAAAGGCCCCGTGGGAGTGCAATGGGCCCCTGTCTTGCTGCTTAGCAATAATGGTATGGGTTTAGGTTCTGCTGTGTGTACTGGTGGTTGACTGCCCCCCAGCCCAGAGTGTGCATGGAAAATTGTCTGGCAGCCTCCCTGACAGCAAGCAGTGATAGTGCCCATGAAGGGGACCTTGTTGGGCCCGCCCCTTTCACGGTTATCGCTTCTCGGCCTTTTGACTAAGATCAAATGTAGTATCTGTTCTTATCAGTTTAATATCTGATACGTCCCCTATCTGGGGACCATATATTAAATGGATTTTTGAGAACGGGGGCCGATTTCGAAGCTTGCTTCCGTCGCCCTATGCATTGACCCGATATGGCAGTATCTTCGGGTACAGTGCACCACCCCCTTACAGGGTTAAAAAGAAAGATTCCTACTTTCATTGCTACCTGCTTGCTGGCTAGCCAGCTAGCCAGCCCTGTGGGCCTTGCTGCTGCTGCAGCCAAAAAACAAAAGGTGGTGCTGCTGCTGCTTCTGCTGCTTCTGCTTCTGCTTGTGTCTGGCCCCTGTTGGAGCGTCCAGGCACAGGACTTCTGCTGCTGCTGACTAAATGGCCTCCTTAATTGGATCATTTGAGTAGCCAGCACACCTGTGCAGGTAGGGCATGACATGATAGGCAGCTGCCTTGATAGCGGGTGGGTGCTGAATGTTCCTAATTGACAAAATAAGATTAATGCTTATGAAGAAATATAAAATCTCATCCCTTCCCCAATATCGCGCCACACCCCTACCCCTTAATTCCCTGGTTGAACTTGATGGACATATGTCTTTTTTCGACCGTACTAACTATGTAACTATGTAACATAACATGGGGGGGGGGGGGGGTCTCCTGGCTGTTCACACAGGTGTGTCATTGCTGTACATTGACCATGCATTGCTTCTGTGGTATTGCAAAGGCAAAGACAAATGCTTCCAGCCATCCATTGCACTAATGGATTGGTCATCAGCTGGCTGTCTATGTCCCGCATCAATATAGACCAAAGTACAGAGGGTTAGGCTATGCTATTGTGCACCTACCTGATGCATCAGAAGGTGCGAGGCCCTTGCTAAATTCTGTGCACAGACTTTGAGATCTATGCTTTAGACTGTATCTAAACCTGCTCCAACATGGACTGACATTCTGGCCTGCTTTCAGCCGATGCGACTTGTCTGTCGCTGAACAGTCGCTTTTTATGTATTCAGCACCTATGTATAATGTTGTAAAAATGCTCTAGAAGCTAAAGTCGCAGAAATGTCACACATATTTGGCCTGCAACTTTCTGTGCGACAAATTCAGACAGGAAAAATCAGTATAAATCCTTAGAAAATTATCCCCCAGTGTCTCCATCTGCTGGCGGTATTGAATAAGCATTGCTGCACTGATGGGGTATGCATTAGACGAAAAAAAAGAAGAAAAAGAAGAATAATACGCCCAGAAAAGAGGCGAAAAGGAGAAAAACGTAAAAAAACGTGAAAAAAAAGTAAGAGGAAGAGAAGGGAAAAAAAGGTGGAAATGGGTTTAAAAGTGATTTCGGCGGAGAAATATATATATATATATATATATATATATATATGCGCACACACACACATATATATAAACGTATTCTCCGTTGAGATATTGCAGCCGCTGCTGTGTCCAGGCCCAGGAGCCTTAGCACTGTGCTGTGATGTCACTCAATACCACTGACATCACTAGGTGTAAACAACATCTCTCCTTTGCTGTGTATGTGACTATGGAGCTGTTTGGTGATGTCGTCTATTACGGCCTTCATAGAAGCAACAGGAGATTGTTGCATCCATCTTGAACCCTCAGAACTACAGTGCTATGATGTCACTCACTTCCACAGGCCTTGCAGAGTGTAAACAACAACAACCCAGCTTTGTTGTGTATGTAACCATAGGGATTTGTGATGTCACCTAGAACCTTCACAGCAGCGACAGCTTTATGAGGAGCATCAGCACTGCTCTGCCTGAGCAGAACCATCACCGCCATAGGTTGTCAAATAACCCGGATTTAACCCACACAGGTAAGTCCAATGGGGTGCAGGCATGTCCTCTATGCTTACAGCTTCCCGTGGGTGTTGGTTTGATACCGTTTGGGGACAGCCAAGGAGGCATCTGCAGGCAACAAAGGTAGGTGTGTGCTTGTGTGTGTGTTTCCTATGCAGATCCTAAGCCCAGTGTCACATGCAAGTAGGAGGAGTAAGAAGGGTTCCTGGCAAATCCGGGTTATGGATTGCATTTAAAAAGGCCCCGTGGGAGTGCAATGGGCCCCTGTCTTGCTGCTTAGCAATAATGGTATGGGTTTAGGTTCTGCTGTGTGTACTGGTGGTTGACTGCCCCCCAGCCCAGAGTGTGCATGGAAAATTGTCTGGCAGCCTCCCTGACAGCAAGCAGTGATAGTGCCCATGAAGGGGACCTTGTTGGGCCCGCCCCTTTCACGGTTATCGCTTCTCGGCCTTTTGGCTAAGATCAAGTGTAGTATCTGTTCTTATCAGTTTAATATCTGATACGTCCCCTATCTGGGGACCATATATTAAATGGATTTTTGAGAACGGGGGCCGATTTCGAAGCTTGCTTCCGTCGCCCTATGCATTGACCCGATATGGCAGTATCTTCGGGTACAGTGCACCACCCCCTTACAGGGTTAAAAAGAAAGATTCCTACTTTCATTGCTACCTGCTTGCTGGCTAGCCAGCTAGCCAGCCCTGTGGGCCTTGCTGCTGCTGCAGCCAAAAAACAAAAGGTGGTGCTGCTGCTGCTTCTGCTGCTTCTGCTTCTGCTTGTGTCTGGCCCCTGTTGGAGCGTCCAGGCACAGGACTTCTGCTGCTGCTGACTAAATGGCCTCCTTAATTGGATCATTTGAGTAGCCAGCACACCTGTGCAGGTAGGGCATGACATGATAGGCAGCTGCCTTGATAGCGGGTGGGTGCTGAATGTTCCTAATTGACAAAATAAGATTAATGCTTATGAAGAAATATAAAATCTCATCCCTTCCCCAATATCGCGCCACACCCCTACCCCTTAATTCCCTGGTTGAACTTGATGGACATATGTCTTTTTTCGACCGTACTAACTATGTAACTATGTAACATAACATGGGGGGGGGGGTCTCCTGGCTGTTCACACAGGTGTGTCATTGCTGTACATTGACCATGCATTGCTTCTGTGGTATTGCAAAGGCAAAGACAAATGCTTCC
The DNA here is from genome assembly GCF_029499605.1 of Hyla sarda. Classification (NCBI taxonomy): domain Eukaryota; kingdom Metazoa; phylum Chordata; class Amphibia; order Anura; family Hylidae; genus Hyla; species Hyla sarda. The sequence goes on from NW_026610419.1 coordinate 146,762, forward strand.
AGCCATCCATTGCACTAATGGATTGGTCATCAGCTGGCTGTCTATGTCCCGCATCAATATAGACCAAAGTACAGAGGGTTAGGCTATGCTATTGTGCACCTACCTGATGCATCAGAAGGTGCGAGGCCCTTGCTAAATTCTGTGCACAGACTTTGAGATCTATGCTTTAGACTGTATCTAAACCTGCTCCAACATGGACTGACATTCTGGCCTACTTTCAGCCGATGCGACTTGTCTGTCGCTGAACAGTCGCTTTTTATGTATTCAGCACCTATGTATAATGTTGTAAAAATGCTCTAGAAGCTAAAGTCGCAGAAATGTCACACATATTTGGCCTGCAACTTTCTGTGCGACAAATTCAGACAGGAAAAATCAGTATAAATCCTTAGAAAATTATCCCCCAGTGTCTCCATCTGCTGGCGGTATTGAATAAGCATTGCTGCACTGATGGGGTATGCATTAGACGAAAAAAAAGAAGAAAAAGAAGAATAATACGCCCAGAAAAGAGGCGAAAAGGAGAAAAACGTAAAAAAACGTGAAAAAAAAGTAAGAGGAAGAGAAGGGAAAAAAAGGTGGAAATGGGTTTAAAAGTGATTTCGGCGGAGAAATATATATATATATATATATATATATATATATATATATATATATATATATATGCGCACACACACACATAGATATAAACGTATTCTCCGTTGAGATATTGCAGCCGCTGCTGTGTCCAGGCCCAGGAGCCTTAGCACTGTGCTGTGATGTCACTCAATACCACTGACATCACTAGGTGTAAACAACATCTCTCCTTTGCTGTGTATGTGACTATGGAGCTGTTTGGTGATGTCGTCTATTACGGCCTTCATAGAAGCAACAGGAGATTGTTGCATCCATCTTGAACCCTCAGAACTACAGTGCTATGATGTCACTCACTTCCACAGGCCTTGCAGAGTGTAAACAACAACAACCCAGCTTTGTTGTGTATGTAACCATAGGGATTTGTGATGTCACCTAGAAGCTTCACAGCAGCGACAGCTTTATGAGGAGCATCAGCACTGCTCTGCCTGAGCAGAACCATCACCGCCATAGGTTGTCAAATAACCCGGATTTAACCCACACAGGTAAGTCCAATGGGGTGCAGGCATGTCCTCTATGCTTACAGCTTCCCGTGGGTGTTGGTTTGATACCGTTTGGGGACAGCCAAGGAGGCATCTGCAGGCAACAAAGGTAGGTGTGTGCTTGTGTGTGTGTTTCCTATGCAGATCCTAAGCCCAGTGTCACATGCAAGTAGGAGGAGTAAGAAGGGTTCCTGGCAAATCCGGGTTATGGATTGCATTTAAAAAGGCCCCGTGGGAGTGCAATGGGCCCCTGTCTTGCTGCTTAGCAATAATGGTATGGGTTTAGGTTCTGCTGTGTGTACTGGTGGTTGACTGCCCCCCAGCCCAGAGTGTGCATGGAAAATTGTCTGGCAGCCTCCCTGACAGCAAGCAGTGATAGTGCCCATGAAGGGGACCTTGTTGGGCCCGCCCCTTTCACGGTTATCGCTTCTCGGCCTTTTGGCTAAGATCAAGTGTAGTATCTGTTCTTATCAGTTTAATATCTGATACGTCCCCTATCTGGGGACCATATATTAAATGGATTTTTGAGAACGGGGGCCGATTTCGAAGCTTGCTTCCGTCGCCCTATGCATTGACCCGATATGGCAGTATCTTCGGGTACAGTGCACCACCCCCTTACAGGGTTAAAAAGAAAGATTCCTACTTTCATTGCTACCTGCTTGCTGGCTAGCCAGCTAGCCAGCCCTGTGGGCCTTGCTGCTGCTGCAGCCAAAAAACAAAAGGTGGTGCTGCTGCTGCTTCTGCTGCTTCTGCTTCTGCTTGTGTCTGGCCCCTGTTGGAGCGTCCAGGCACAGGACTTCTGCTGCTGCTGACTAAATGGCCTCCTTAATTGGATCATTTGAGTAGCCAGCACACCTGTGCAGGTAGGGCATGACATGATAGGCAGCTGCCTTGATAGCGGGTGGGTGCTGAATGTTCCTAATTGACAAAATAAGATTAATGCTTATGAAGAAATATAAAATCTCATCCCTTCCCCAATATCGCGCCACACCCCTACCCCTTAATTCCCTGGTTGAACTTGATGGACATATGTCTTTTTTCGACCGTACTAACTATGTAACTATGTAACATAACATGGGGGGGGGGGGGGGGGTCTCCTGGCTGTTCACACAGGTGTGTCATTGCTGTACATTGACCATGCATTGCTTCTGTGGTATTGCAAAGGCAAAGACAAATGCTTCCAGCCATCCATTGCACTAATGGATTGGTCATCAGCTGGCTGTCTATGTCCCGCATCAATATAGACCAAAGTACAGAGGGTTAGGCTATGCTATTGTGCACCTACCTGATGCATCAGAAGGTGCGAGGCCCTTGCTAAATTCTGTGCACAGACTTTGAGATCTATGCTTTAGACTGTATCTAAACCTGCTCCAACATGGACTGACATTCTGGCCTACTTTCAGCCGATGCGACTTGTCTGTCGCTGAACAGTCGCTTTTTATGTATTCAGCACCTATGTATAATGTTGTAAAAATGCTCTAGAAGCTAAAGTCGCAGAAATGTCACACATATTTGGCCTGCAACTTTCTGTGCGACAAATTCAGACAGGAAAAATCAGTATAAATCCTTAGAAAATTATCCCCCAGTGTCTCCATCTGCTGGCGGTATTGAATAAGCATTGCTGCACTGATGGGGTATGCATTAGACGAAAAAAAAGAAGAAAAAGAAGAATAATACGCCCAGAAAAGAGGCGAAAAGGAGAAAAACGTAAAAAAACGTGAAAAAAAAGTAAGAGGAAGAGAAGGGAAAAAAAGGTGGAAATGGGTTTAAAAGTGATTTCGGCGGAGAAATATATATATATATATATATATATATATATATATATATATATATATATGCGCACACACACACATAGATATAAACGTATTCTCCGTTGAGATATTGCAGCCGCTGCTGTGTCCAGGCCCAGGAGCCTTAGCACTGTGCTGTGATGTCACTCAATACCACTGACATCACTAGGTGTAAACAACATCTCTCCTTTGCTGTGTATGTGACTATGGAGCTGTTTGGTGATGTCGTCTATTACGGCCTTCATAGAAGCAACAGGAGATTGTTGCATCCATCTTGAACCCTCAGAACTACAGTGCTATGATGTCACTCACTTCCACAGGCCTTGCAGAGTGTAAACAACAACAACCCAGCTTTGTTGTGTATGTAACCATAGGGATTTGTGATGTCACCTAGAACCTTCACAGCAGCGACAGCTTTATGAGGAGCATCAGCACTGCTCTGCCTGAGCAGAACCATCACCGCCATAGGTTGTCAAATAACCCGGATTTAACCCACACAGGTAAGTCCAATGGGGTGCAGGCATGTCCTCTATGCTTACAGCTTCCCGTGGGTGTTGGTTTGATACCGTTTGGGGACAGCCAAGGAGGCATCTGCAGGCAACAAAGGTAGGTGTGTGCTTGTGTGTGTGTTTCCTATGCAGATCCTAAGCCCAGTGTCACATGCAAGTAGGAGGAGTAAGAAGGGTTCCTGGCAAATCCGGGTTATGGATTGCATTTAAAAAGGCCCCGTGGGAGTGCAATGGGCCCCTGTCTTGCTGCTTAGCAATAATGGTATGGGTTTAGGTTCTGCTGTGTGTACTGGTGGTTGACTGCCCCCCAGCCCAGAGTGTGCATGGAAAATTGTCTGGCAGCCTCCCTGACAGCAAGCAGTGATAGTGCCCATGAAGGGGACCTTGTTGGGCCCGCCCCTTTCACGGTTATCGCTTCTCGGCCTTTTGGCTAAGATCAAGTGTAGTATCTGTTCTTATCAGTTTAATATCTGATACGTCCCCTATCTGGGGACCATATATTAAATGGATTTTTGAGAACGGGGGCCGATTTCGAAGCTTGCTTCCGTCGCCCTATGCATTGACCCGATATGGCAGTATCTTCGGGTACAGTGCACCACCCCCTTACAGGGTTAAAAAGAAAGATTCCTACTTTCATTGCTACCTGCTTGCTGGCTAGCCAGCTAGCCAGCCCTGTGGGCCTTGCTGCTGCTGCAGCCAAAAAACAAAAGGTGGTGCTGCTGCTGCTTCTGCTGCTTCTGCTTCTGCTTGTGTCTGGCCCCTGTTGGAGCGTCCAGGCACAGGACTTCTGCTGCTGCTGACTAAATGGCCTCCTTAATTGGATCATTTGAGTAGCCAGCACACCTGTGCAGGTAGGGCATGACATGATAGGCAGCTGCCTTGATAGCGGGTGGGTGCTGAATGTTCCTAATTGACAAAATAAGATTAATGCTTATGAAGAAATATAAAATCTCATCCCTTCCCCAATATCGCGCCACACCCCTACCCCTTAATTCCCTGGTTGAACTTGATGGACATATGTCTTTTTTCGACCGTACTAACTATGTAACTATGTAACATAACATGGGGGGGGGGGGGGTCTCCTGGCTGTTCACACAGGTGTGTCATTGCTGTACATTGACCATGCATTGCTTCTGTGGTATTGCAAAGGCAAAGACAAATGCTTCCAGCCATCCATTGCACTAATGGATTGGTCATCAGCTGGCTGTCTATGTCCCGCATCAATATAGACCAAAGTACAGAGGGTTAGGCTATGCTATTGTGCACCTACCTGATGCATCAGAAGGTGCGAGGCCCTTGCTAAATTCTGTGCACAGACTTTGAGATCTATGCTTTAGACTGTATCTAAACCTGCTCCAACATGGACTGACATTCTGGCCTACTTTCAGCCGATGCGACTTGTCTGTCGCTGAACAGTCGCTTTTTATGTATTCAGCACCTATGTATAATGTTGTAAAAATGCTCTAGAAGCTAAAGTCGCAGAAATGTCACACATATTTGGCCTGCAACTTTCTGTGCGACAAATTCAGACAGGAAAAATCAGTATAAATCCTTAGAAAATTATCCCCCAGTGTCTCCATCTGCTGGCGGTATTGAATAAGCATTGCTGCACTGATGGGGTATGCATTAGACGAAAAAAAAGAAGAAAAAGAAGAATAATACACCCAGAAAAGAGGCGAAAAGGAGAAAAACGTAAAAAAACGTGAAAAAAAAGTAAGAGGAAGAGAAGGGAAAAAAAGGTGGAAATGGGTTTAAAAGTGATTTCGGCGGAGAATATATATATATATATATATATATATATATATATATATATATATATATGCGCACACACACACATAGATATAAACGTATTCTCCGTTGAGATATTGCAGCCGCTGCTGTGTCCAGGCCCAGGAGCCTTAGCACTGTGCTGTGATGTCACTCAATACCACTGACATCACTAGGTGTAAACAACATCTCTCCTTTGCTGTGTATGTGACTATGGAGCTGTTTGGTGATGTCGTCTATTACGGCCTTCATAGAAGCAACAGGAGATTGTTGCATCCATCTTGAACCCTCAGAACTACAGTGCTATGATGTCACTCACTTCCACAGGCCTTGCAGAGTGTAAACAACAACAACCCAGCTTTGTTGTGTATGTAACCATAGGGATTTGTGATGTCACCTAGAACCTTCACAGCAGCGACAGCTTTATGAGGAGCATCAGCACTGCTCTGCCTGAGCAGAACCATCACCGCCATAGGTTGTCAAATAACCCGGATTTAACCCACACAGGTAAGTCCAATGGGGTGCAGGCATGTCCTCTATGCTTACAGCTTCCCGTGGGTGTTGGTTTGATACCGTTTGGGGACAGCCAAGGAGGCATCTGCAGGCAACAAAGGTAGGTGTGTGCTTGTGTGTGTGTTTCCTATGCAGATCCTAAGCCCAGTGTCACATGCAAGTAGGAGGAGTAAGAAGGGTTCCTGGCAAATCCGGGTTATGGATTGCATTTAAAAAGGCCCCGTGGGAGTGCAATGGGCCCCTGTCTTGCTGCTTAGCAATAATGGTATGGGTTTAGGTTCTGCTGTGTGTACTGGTGGTTGACTGCCCCCCAGCCCAGAGTGTGCATGGAAAATTGTCTGGCAGCCTCCCTGACAGCAAGCAGTGATAGTGCCCATGAAGGGGACCTTGTTGGGCCCGCCCCTTTCACGGTTATCGCTTCTCGGCCTTTTGGCTAAGATCAAGTGTAGTATCTGTTCTTATCAGTTTAATATCTGATACGTCCCCTATCTGGGGACCATATATTAAATGGATTTTTGAGAACGGGGGCCGATTTCGAAGCTTGCTTCCGTCGCCCTATGCATTGACCCGATATGGCAGTATCTTCGGGTACAGTGCACCACCCCCTTACAGGGTTAAAAAGAAAGATTCCTACTTTCATTGCTACCTGCTTGCTGGCTAGCCAGCTAGCCAGCCCTGTGGGCCTTGCTGCTGCTGCAGCCAAAAAACAAAAGGTGGTGCTGCTGCTGCTTCTGCTGCTTCTGCTTCTGCTTGTGTCTGGCCCCTGTTGGAGCGTCCAGGCACAGGACTTCTGCTGCTGCTGACTAAATGGCCTCCTTAATTGGATCATTTGAGTAGCCAGCACACCTGTGCAGGTAGGGCATGACATGATAGGCAGCTGCCTTGATAGCGGGTGGGTGCTGAATGTTCCTAATTGACAAAATAAGATTAATGCTTATGAAGAAATATAAAATCTCATCCCTTCCCCAATATCGCGCCACACCCCTACCCCTTAATTCCCTGGTTGAACTTGATGGACATATGTCTTTTTTCGACCGTACTAACTATGTAACTATGTAACATAACATGGGGGGGGGGGGGTCTCCTGGCTGTTCACACAGGTGTGTCATTGCTGTACATTGACCATGCATTGCTTCTGTGGTATTGCAAAGGCAAAGACAAATGCTTCCAGCCATCCATTGCACTAATGGATTGGTCATCAGCTGGCTGTCTATGTCCCGCATCAATATAGACCAAAGTACAGAGGGTTAGGCTATGCTATTGTGCACCTACCTGATGCATCAGAAGGTGCGAGGCCCTTGCTAAATTCTGTGCACAGACTTTGAGATCTATGCTTTAGACTGTATCTAAACCTGCTCCAACATGGACTGACATTCTGGCCTACTTTCAGCCGATGCGACTTGTCTGTCGCTGAACAGTCGCTTTTTATGTATTCAGCACCTATGTATAATGTTGTAAAAATGCTCTAGAAGCTAAAGTCGCAGAAATGTCACACATATTTGGCCTGCAACTTTCTGTGCGACAAATTCAGACAGGAAAAATCAGTATAAATCCTTAGAAAATTATCCCCCAGTGTCTCCATCTGCTGGCGGTATTGAATAAGCATTGCTGCACTGATGGGGTATGCATTAGACGAAAAAAAAGAAGAAAAAGAAGAATAATACGCCCAGAAAAGAGGCGAAAAGGAGAAAAACGTAAAAAAACGTGAAAAAAAAGTAAGAGGAAGAGAAGGGAAAAAAAGGTGGAAATGGGTTTAAAAGTGATTTCGGCGGAGAATATATATATATATATATATATATATATATATATATATATATATATATGCGCACACACACACATAGATATAAACGTATTCTCCGTTGAGATATTGCAGCCGCTGCTGTGTCCAGGCCCAGGAGCCTTAGCACTGTGCTGTGATGTCACTCAATACCACTGACATCACTAGGTGTAAACAACATCTCTCCTTTGCTGTGTATGTGACTATGGAGCTGTTTGGTGATGTCGTCTATTACGGCCTTCATAGAAGCAACAGGAGATTGTTGCATCCATCTTGAACCCTCAGAACTACAGTGCTATGATGTCACTCACTTCCACAGGCCTTGCAGAGTGTAAACAACAACAACCCAGCTTTGTTGTGTATGTAACCATAGGGATTTGTGATGTCACCTAGAACCTTCACAGCAGCGACAGCTTTATGAGGAGCATCAGCACTGCTCTGCCTGAGCAGAACCATCACCGCCATAGGTTGTCAAATAACCCGGATTTAACCCACACAGGTAAGTCCAATGGGGTGCAGGCATGTCCTCTATGCTTACAGCTTCCCGTGGGTGTTGGTTTGATACCGTTTGGGGACAGCCAAGGAGGCATCTGCAGGCAACAAAGGTAGGTGTGTGCTTGTGTGTGTGTTTCCTATGCAGATCCTAAGCCCAGTGTCACATGCAAGTAGGAGGAGTAAGAAGGGTTCCTGGCAAATCCGGGTTATGGATTGCATTTAAAAAGGCCCCGTGGGAGTGCAATGGGCCCCTGTCTTGCTGCTTAGCAATAATGGTATGGGTTTAGGTTCTGCTGTGTGTACTGGTGGTTGACTGCCCCCCAGCCCAGAGTGTGCATGGAAAATTGTCTGGCAGCCTCCCTGACAGCAAGCAGTGATAGTGCCCATGAAGGGGACCTTGTTGGGCCCGCCCCTTTCACGGTTATCGCTTCTCGGCCTTTTGGCTAAGATCAAGTGTAGTATCTGTTCTTATCAGTTTAATATCTGATACGTCCCCTATCTGGGGACCATATATTAAATGGATTTTTGAGAACGGGGGCCGATTTCGAAGCTTGCTTCCGTCGCCCTATGCATTGACCCGATATGGCAGTATCTTCGGGTACAGTGCACCACCCCCTTACAGGGTTAAAAAGAAAGATTCCTACTTTCATTGCTACCTGCTTGCTGGCTAGCCAGCTAGCCAGCCCTGTGGGCCTTGCTGCTGCTGCAGCCAAAAAACAAAAGGTGGTGCTGCTGCTGCTTCTGCTGCTTCTGCTTCTGCTTGTGTCTGGCCCCTGTTGGAGCGTCCAGGCACAGGACTTCTGCTGCTGCTGACTAAATGGCCTCCTTAATTGGATCATTTGAGTAGCCAGCACACCTGTGCAGGTAGGGCATGACATGATAGGCAGCTGCCTTGATAGCGGGTGGGTGCTGAATGTTCCTAATTGACAAAATAAGATTAATGCTTATGAAGAAATATAAAATCTCATCCCTTCCCCAATATCGCGCCACACCCCTACCCCTTAATTCCCTGGTTGAACTTGATGGACATATGTCTTTTTTCGACCGTACTAACTATGTAACTATGTAACATAACATGGGGGGGGGGGGGGGGGGTCTCCTGGCTGTTCACACAGGTGTGTCATTGCTGTACATTGACCATGCATTGCTTCTGTGGTATTGCAAAGGCAAAGACAAATGCTTCCAGCCATCCATTGCACTAATGGATTGGTCATCAGCTGGCTGTCTATGTCCCGCATCAATATAGACCAAAGTACAGAGGGTTAGGCTATGCTATTGTGCACCTACCTGATGCATCAGAAGGTGCGAGGCCCTTGCTAAATTCTGTGCACAGACTTTGAGATCTATGCTTTAGACTGTATCTAAACCTGCTCCAACATGGACTGACATTCTGGCCTACTTTCAGCCGATGCGACTTGTCTGTCGCTGAACAGTCGCTTTTTATGTATTCAGCACCTATGTATAATGTTGTAAAAATGCTCTAGAAGCTAAAGTCGCAGAAATGTCACACATATTTGGCCTGCAACTTTCTGTGCGACAAATTCAGACAGGAAAAATCAGTATAAATCCTTAGAAAATTATCCCCCAGTGTCTCCATCTGCTGGCGGTATTGAATAAGCATTGCTGCACTGATGGGGTATGCATTAGACGAAAAAAAAGAAGAAAAAGAAGAATAATACGCCCAGAAAAGAGGCGAAAAGGAGAAAAACGTAAAAAAAACGTGAAAAAAAAGTAAGAGGAAGAGAAGGGAAAAAAAGGTGGAAATGGGTTTAAAAGTGATTTCGGCGGAGAATATATATATATATATATATATATATATATATATATATATATATGCGCACACACACACATAGATATAAACGTATTCTCCGTTGAGATATTGCAGCCGCTGCTGTGTCCAGGCCCAGGAGCCTTAGCACTGTGCTGTGATGTCACTCAATACCACTGACATCACTAGGTGTAAACAACATCTCTCCTTTGCTGTGTATGTGACTATGGAGCTGTTTGGTGATGTCGTCTATTACGGCCTTCATAGAAGCAACAGGAGATTGTTGCATCCATCTAGAACCCTCAGAACTACAGTGCTATGATGTCACTCACTTCCACAGGCCTTGCAGAGTGTAAACAACAACAACCCAGCTTTGTTGTGTATGTAACCATAGGGATTTGTGATGTCACCTAGAACCTTCACAGCAGCGACAGCTTTATGAGGAGCATCAGCACTGCTCTGCCTGAGCAGAACCATCACCGCCATAGGTTGTCAAATAACCCGGATTTAACCCACACAGGTAAGTCCAATGGGGTGCAGGCATGTCCTCTATGCTTACAGCTTCCCGTGGGTGTTGGTTTGATACCGTTTGGGGACAGCCAAGGAGGCATCTGCAGGCAACAAAGGTAGGTGTGTGCTTGTGTGTGTGTTTCCTATGCAGATCCTAAGCCCAGTGTCACATGCAAGTAGGAGGAGTAAGAAGGGTTCCTGGCAAATCCGGGTTATGGATTGCATTTAAAAAGGCCCAGTGGGAGTGCAATGGGCCCCTGTCTTGCTGCTTAGCAATAATGGTATGGGTTTAGGTTCTGCTGTGTGTACTGGTGGTTGACTGCCCCCCAGCCCAGAGTGTGCATGGAAAATTGTCTGGCAGCCTCCCTGACAGCAAGCAGTGATAGTGCCCATGAAGGGGACCTTGTTGGGCCCGCCCCTTTCACGGTTATCGCTTCTCGGCCTTTTGGCTAAGATCAAGTGTAGTATCTGTTCTTATCAGTTTAATATCTGATACGTCCCCTATCTGGGGACCATATATTAAATGGATTTTTGAGAACGGGGGCCGATTTCGAAGCTTGCTTCCGTCGCCCTATGCATTGACCCGATATGGCAGTATCTTCGGGTACAGTGCACCACCCCCTTACAGGGTTAAAAAGAAAGATTCCTACTTTCATTGCTACCTGCTTGCTGGCTAGCCAGCTAGCCAGCCCTGTGGGCCTTGCTGCTGCTGCAGCCAAAAAACAAAAGGTGGTGCTGCTGCTGCTTCTGCTGCTTCTGCTGCTTCTGCTTCTGCTTGTGTCTGGCCCCTGTTGGAGCGTCCAGGCACAGGACTTCTGCTGCTGCTGACTAAATGGCCTCCTTAATTGGATCATTTGAGTAGCCAGCACACCTGTGCAGGTAGGGCATGACATGATAGGCAGCTGCCTTGATAGCGGGTGGGTGCTGAATGTTCCTAATTGACAAAATAAGATTAATGCTTATGAAGAAATATAAAATCTCATCCCTTCCCCAATATCGCGCCACACCCCTACCCCTTAATTCCCTGGTTGAACTTGATGGACATATGTCTTTTTTCGACCGTACTAACTATGTAACTATGTAACATAACATGGGGGGGGGGGGGGTCTCCTGGCTGTTCACACAGGTGTGTCATTGCTGTACATTGACCATGCATTGCTTCTGTGGTATTGCAAAGGCAAAGACAAATGCTTCCAGCCATCCATTGCACTAATGGATTGGTCATCAGCTGGCTGTCTATGTCCCGCATCAATATAGACCAAAGTACAGAGGGTTAGGCTATGCTATTGTGCACCTACCTGATGCATCAGAAGGTGCGAGGCCCTTGCTAAATTCTGTGCACAGACTTTGAGATCTATGCTTTAGACTGTATCTAAACCTGCTCCAACATGGACTGACATTCTGGCCTACTTTCAGCCGATGCGACTTGTCTGTCGCTGAACAGTCGCTTTTTATGTATTCAGCACCTATGTATAATGTTGTAAAAATGCTCTAGAAGCTAAAGTCGCAGAAATGTCACACATATTTGGCCTGCAACTTTCTGTGCGACAAATTCAGACAGGAAAAATCAGTATAAATCCTTAGAAAATTATCCCCCAGTGTCTCCATCTGCTGGCGGTATTGAATAAGCATTGCTGCACTGATGGGGTATGCATTAGACGAAAAAAAAGAAGAAAAAGAAGAATAATACGCCCAGAAAAGAGGCGAAAAGGAGAAAAACGTAAAAAAACGTGAAAAAAAAGTAAGAGGAAGAGAAGGGAAAAAAAGGTGGAAATGGGTTTAAAAGTGATTTCGGCGGAGAAATATATATATATATATATATATATATATATATATATATATATATATATATATGCGCACACACACACATAGATATAAACGTATTCTCCGTTGAGATATTGCAGCCGCTGCTGTGTCCAGGCCCAGGAGCCTTAGCACTGTGCTGTGATGTCACTCAATACCACTGACATCACTAGGTGTAAACAACATCTCTCCTTTGCTGTGTATGTGACTATGGAGCTGTTTGGTGATGTCGTCTATTACGGCCTTCATAGAAGCAACAGGAGATTGTTGCATCCATCTTGAACCCTCAGAACTACAGTGCTATGATGTCACTCACTTCCACAGGCCTTGCAGAGTGTAAACAACAACAACCCAGCTTTGTTGTGTATGTAACCATAGGGATTTGTGATGTCACCTAGAACCTTCACAGCAGCGACAGCTTTATGAGGAGCATCAGCACTGCTCTGCCTGAGCAGAACCATCACCGCCATAGGTTGTCAAATAACCCGGATTTAACCCACACAGGTAAGTCCAATGGGGTGCAGGCATGTCCTCTATGCTTACAGCTTCCCGTGGGTGTTGGTTTGATACCGTTTGGGGACAGCCAAGGAGGCATCTGCAGGCAACAAAGGTAGGTGTGTGCTTGTGTGTGTGTTTCCTATGCAGATCCTAAGCCCAGTGTCACATGCAAGTAGGAGGAGTAAGAAGGGTTCCTGGCAAATCCGGGTTATGGATTGCATTTAAAAAGGCCCCGTGGGAGTGCAATGGGCCCCTGTCTTGCTGCTTAGCAATAATGGTATGGGTTTAGGTTCTGCTGTGTGTACTGGTGGTTGACTGCCCCCCAGCCCAGAGTGTGCATGGAAAATTGTCTGGCAGCCTCCCTGACAGCAAGCAGTGATAGTGCCCATGAAGGGGACCTTGTTGGGCCCGCCCCTTTCACGGTTATCGCTTCTCGGCCTTTTGGCTAAGATCAAGTGTAGTATCTGTTCTTATCAGTTTAATATCTGATACGTCCCCTATCTGGGGACCATATATTAAATGGATTTTTGAGAACGGGGGCCGATTTCGAAGCTTGCTTCCGTCGCCCTATGCATTGACCCGATATGGCAGTATCTTCGGGTACAGTGCACCACCCCCTTACAGGGTTAAAAAGAAAGATTCCTACTTTCATTGCTACCTGCTTGCTGGCTAGCCAGCTAGCCAGCCCTGTGGGCCTTGCTGCTGCTGCAGCCAAAAAACAAAAGGTGGTGCTGCTGCTGCTTCTGCTGCTTCTGCTTCTGCTTGTGTCTGGCCCCTGTTGGAGCGTCCAGGCACAGGACTTCTGCTGCTGCTGACTAAATGGCCTCCTTAATTGGATCATTTGAGTAGCCAGCACACCTGTGCAGGTAGGGCATGACATGATAGGCAGCTGCCTTGATAGCGGGTGGGTGCTGAATGTTCCTAATTGACAAAATAAGATTAATGCTTATGAAGAAATATAAAATCTCATCCCTTCCCCAATATCGCGCCACACCCCTACCCCTTAATTCCCTGGTTGAACTTGATGGACATATGTCTTTTTTCGACCGTACTAACTATGTAACTATGTAACATAACATGGGGGGGGGGGGTCTCCTGGCTGTTCACACAGGTGTGTCATTGCTGTACATTGACCATGCATTGCTTCTGTGGTATTGCAAAGGCAAAGACAAATGCTTCCAGCCATCCATTGCACTAATGGATTGGTCATCAGCTGGCTGTCTATGTCCCGCATCAATATAGACCAAAGTACAGAGGGTTAGGCTATGCTATTGTGCACCTACCTGATGCATCAGAAGGTGCGAGGCCCTTGCTAAATTCTGTGCACAGACTTTGAGATCTATGCTTTAGACTGTATCTAAACCTGCTCCAACATGGACTGACATTCTGGCCTACTTTCAGCCGATGCGACTTGTCTGTCGCTGAACAGTCGCTTTTTATGTATTCAGCACCTATGTATAATGTTGTAAAAATGCTCTAGAAGCTAAAGTCGCAGAAATGTCACACATATTTGGCCTGCAACTTTCTGTGCGACAAATTCAGACAGGAAAAATCAGTATAAATCCTTAGAAAATTATCCCCCAGTGTCTCCATCTGCTGGCGGTATTGAATAAGCATTGCTGCACTGATGGGGTATGCATTAGACGAAAAAAAAGAAGAAAAAGAAGAATAATACGCCCAGAAAAGAGGCGAAAAGGAGAAAAACGTAAAAAAACGTGAAAAAAAAGTAAGAGGAAGAGAAGGGAAAAAAAGGTGGAAATGGGTTTAAAAGTGATTTCGGCGGAGAAATATATATATATATATATATATATATATATATATGCGCACACACACACATAGATATAAACGTATTCTCCGTTGAGATATTGCAGCCGCTGCTGTGTCCAGGCCCAGGAGCCTTAGCACTGTGCTGTGATGTCACTCAATACCACTGACATCACTAGGTGTAAACAACATCTCTCCTTTGCTGTGTATGTGACTATGGAGCTGTTTGGTGATGTCGTCTATTACGGCCTTCATAGAAGCAACAGGAGATTGTTGCATCCATCTTGAACCCTCAGAACTACAGTGCTATGATGTCACTCACTTCCACAGGCCTTGCAGAGTGTAAACAACAACAACCCAGCTTTGTTGTGTATGTAACCATAGGGATTTGTGATGTCACCTAGAACCTTCACAGCAGCGACAGCTTTATGAGGAGCATCAGCACTGCTCTGCCTGAGCAGAACCATCACCGCCATAGGTTGTCAAATAACCCGGATTTAACCCACACAGGTAAGTCCAATGGGGTGCAGGCATGTCCTCTATGCTTACAGCTTCCCGTGGGTGTTGGTTTGATACCGTTTGGGGACAGCCAAGGAGGCATCTGCAGGCAACAAAGGTAGGTGTGTGCTTGTGTGTGTGTTTCCTATGCAGATCCTAAGCCCAGTGTCACATGCAAGTAGGAGGAGTAAGAAGGGTTCCTGGCAAATCCGGGTTATGGATTGCATTTAAAAAGGCCCCGTGGGAGTGCAATGGGCCCCTGTCTTGCTGCTTAGCAATAATGGTATGGGTTTAGGTTCTGCTGTGTGTACTGGTGGTTGACTGCCCCCCAGCCCAGAGTGTGCATGGAAAATTGTCTGGCAGCCTCCCTGACAGCAAGCAGTGATAGTGCCCATGAAGGGGACCTTGTTGGGCCCGCCCCTTTCACGGTTATCGCTTCTCGGCCTTTTGGCTAAGATCAAGTGTAGTATCTGTTCTTATCAGTTTAATATCTGATACGTCCCCTATCTGGGGACCATATATTAAATGGATTTTTGAGAACGGGGGCCGATTTCGAAGCTTGCTTCCGTCGCCCTATGCATTGACCCGATATGGCAGTATCTTCGGGTACAGTGCACCACCCCCTTACAGGGTTAAAAAGAAAGATTCCTACTTTCATTGCTACCTGCTTGCTGGCTAGCCAGCTAGCCAGCCCTGTGGGCCTTGCTGCTGCTGCAGCCAAAAAACAAAAGGTGGTGCTGCTGCTGCTTCTGCTGCTTCTGCTTCTGCTTGTGTCTGGCCCCTGTTGGAGCGTCCAGGCACAGGACTTCTGCTGCTGCTGACTAAATGGCCTCCTTAATTGGATCATTTGAGTAGCCAGCACACCTGTGCAGGTAGGGCATGACATGATAGGCAGCTGCCTTGATAGCGGGTGGGTGCTGAATGTTCCTAATTGACAAAATAAGATTAATGCTTATGAAGAAATATAAAATCTCATCCCTTCCCCAATATCGCGCCACACCCCTACCCCTTAATTCCCTGGTTGAACTTGATGGACATATGTCTTTTTTCGACCGTACTAACTATGTAACTATGTAACATAACATGGGGGGGGGGGGGTCTCCTGGCTGTTCACACAGGTGTGTCATTGCTGTACATTGACCATGCATTGCTTCTGTGGTATTGCAAAGGCAAAGACAAATGCTTCCAGCCATCCATTGCACTAATGGATTGGTCATCAGCTGGCTGTCTATGTCCCGCATCAATATAGACCAAAGTACAGAGGGTTAGGCTATGCTATTGTGCACCTACCTGATGCATCAGAAGGTGCGAGGCCCTTGCTAAATTCTGTGCACAGACTTTGAGATCTATGCTTTAGACTGTATCTAAACCTGCTCCAACATGGACTGACATTCTGGCCTACTTTCAGCCGATGCGACTTGTCTGTCGCTGAACAGTCGCTTTTTATGTATTCAGCACCTATGTATAATGTTGTAAAAATGCTCTAGAAGCTAAAGTCGCAGAAATGTCACATATATTTGGCCTGCAACTTTCTGTGCGACAAATTCAGACAGGAAAAATCAGTATAAATCCTTAGAAAATTATCCCCCAGTGTCTCCATCTGCTGGCGGTATTGAATAAGCATTGCTGCACTGATGGGGTATGCATTAGACGAAAAAAAAGAAGAAAAAGAAGAATAATACGCCCAGAAAAGAGGCGAAAAGGAGAAAAACGTAAAAAAACGTGAAAAAAAAGTAAGAGGAAGAGAAGGGAAAAAAAGGTGGAAATGGGTTTAAAAGTGATTTCGGCGGAGAAATATATATATATATATATATATATATATATATATATATATATATATATATGCGCACACACACACATAGATATAAACGTATTCTCCGTTGAGATATTGCAGCCGCTGCCGTGTCCAGGCCCAGGAGCCTTAGCACTGTGCTGTGATGTCACTCAATACCACTGACATCACTAGGTGTAAACAACATCTCTCCTTTGCTGTGTATGTGACTATGGAGCTGTTTGGTGATGTCGTCTATTACGGCCTTCATAGAAGCAACAGGAGATTGTTGCATCCATCTTGAACCCTCAGAACTACAGTGCTATGATGTCACTCACTTCCACAGGCCTTGCAGAGTGTAAACAACAACAACCCAGCTTTGTTGTGTATGTAACCATAGGGATTTGTGATGTCACCTAGAACCTTCACAGCAGCGACAGCTTTATGAGGAGCATCAGCACTGCTCTGCCTGAGCAGAACCATCACCGCCATAGGTTGTCAAATAACCCGGATTTAACCCACACAGGTAAGTCCAATGGGGTGCAGGCATGTCCTCTATGCTTACAGCTTCCCGTGGGTGTTGGTTTGATACCGTTTGGGGACAGCCAAGGAGGCATCTGCAGGCAACAAAGGTAGGTGTGTGCTTGTGTGTGTGTTTCCTATGCAGATCCTAAGCCCAGTGTCACATGCAAGTAGGAGGAGTAAGAAGGGTTCCTGGCAAATCCGGGTTATGGATTGCATTTAAAAAGGCCCCGTGGGAGTGCAATGGGCCCCTGTCTTGCTGCTTAGCAATAATGGTATGGGTTTAGGTTCTGCTGTGTGTACTGGTGGTTGACTGCCCCCCAGCCCAGAGTGTGCATGGAAAATTGTCTGGCAGCCTCCCTGACAGCAAGCAGTGATAGTGCCCATGAAGGGGACCTTGTTGGGCCCGCCCCTTTCACGGTTATCGCTTCTCGGCCTTTTGGCTAAGATCAAGTGTAGTATCTGTTCTTATCAGTTTAATATCTGATACGTCCCCTATCTGGGGACCATATATTAAATGGATTTTTGAGAACGGGGGCCGATTTCGAAGCTTGCTTCTGTCGCCCTATGCATTGACCCGATATGGCAGTATCTTCGGGTACAGTGCACCACCCCCTTACAGGGTTAAAAAGAAAGATTCCTACTTTCATTGCTACCTGCTTGCTGGCTAGCCAGCTAGCCAGCCCTGTGGGCCTTGCTGCTGCTGCAGCCAAAAAACAAAAGGTGGTGCTGCTGCTGCTTCTGCTGCTTCTGCTTGTGTCTGGCCCCTGTTGGAGCGTCCAGGCACAGGACTTCTGCTGCTGCTGACTAAATGGCCTCCTTAATTGGATCATTTGAGTAGCCAGCACACCTGTGCAGGTAGGGCATGACATGATAGGCAGCTGCCTTGATAGCGGGTGGGTGCTGAATGTTCCTAATTGACAAAATAAGATTAATGCTTATGAAGAAATATAAAATCTCATCCCTTCCCCAATATCGCGCCACACCCCTACCCCTTAATTCCCTGGTTGAACTTGATGGACATATGTCTTTTTTCGACCGTACTAACTATGTAACTATGTAACATAACATGGGGGGGGGGGGGGGGGGGTCTCCTGGCTGTTCACACAGGTGTGTCATTGCTGTACATTGACCATGCATTGCTTCTGTGGTATTGCAAAGGCAAAGACAAATGCTTCCAGCCATCCATTGCACTAATGGATTGGTCATCAGCTGGCTGTCTATGTCCCGCATCAATATAGACCAAAGTACAGAGGGTTAGGCTATGCTATTGTGCACCTACCTGATGCATCAGAAGGTGCGAGGCCCTTGCTAAATTCTGTGCACAGACTTTGAGATCTATGCTTTAGACTGTATCTAAACCTGCTCCAACATGGACTGACATTCTGGCCTACTTTCAGCCGATGCGACTTGTCTGTCGCTGAACAGTCGCTTTTTATGTATTCAGCACCTATGTATAATGTTGTAAAAATGCTCTAGAAGCTAAAGTCGCAGAAATGTCACACATATTTGGCCTGCAACTTTCTGTGCGACAAATTCAGACAGGAAAAATCAGTATAAATCCTTAGAAAATTATCCCCCAGTGTCTCCATCTGCTGGCGGTATTGAATAAGCATTGCTGCACTGATGGGGTATGCATTAGACGAAAAAAAAGAAGAAAAAGAAGAATAATACGCCCAGAAAAGAGGCGAAAAGGAGAAAAACGTAAAAAAACGTGAAAAAAAAGTAAGAGGAAGAGAAGGGAAAAAAAGGTGGAAATGGGTTTAAAAGTGATTTCGGCGGAGAAATATATATATATATATATATATATATATATATATATATATATATATATTTATATATATGCGCACACACACACATAGATATAAACGTATTCTCCGTTGAGATATTGCAGCCGCTGCTGTGTCCAGGCCCAGGAGCCTTAGCACTGTGCTGTGATGTCACTCAATACCACTGACATCACTAGGTGTAAACAACATCTCTCCTTTGCTGTGTATGTGACTATGGAGCTGTTTGGTGATGTCGTCTATTACGGCCTTCATAGAAGCAACAGGAGATTGTTGCATCCATCTTGAACCCTCAGAACTACAGTGCTATGATGTCACTCACTTCCACAGGCCTTGCAGAGTGTAAACAACAACAACCCAGCTTTGTTGTGTATGTAACCATAGGGATTTGTGATGTCACCTAGAACCTTCACAGCAGCGACAGCTTTATGAGGAGCATCAGCACTGCTCTGCCTGAGCAGAACCATCACCGCCATAGGTTGTCAAATAACCCGGATTTAACCCACACAGGTAAGTCCAATGGGGTGCAGGCATGTCCTCTATGCTTACAGCTTCCCGTGGGTGTTGGTTTGATACCGTTTGGGGACAGCCAAGGAGGCATCTGCAGGCAACAAAGGTAGGTGTGTGCTTGTGTGTGTGTTTCCTATGCAGATCCTAAGCCCAGTGTCACATGCAAGTAGGAGGAGTAAGAAGGGTTCCTGGCAAATCCGGGTTATGGATTGCATTTAAAAAGGCCCCGTGGGAGTGCAATGGGCCCCTGTCTTGCTGCTTAGCAATAATGGTATGGGTTTAGGTTCTGCTGTGTGTACTGGTGGTTGACTGCCCCCCAGCCCAGAGTGTGCATGGAAAATTGTCTGGCAGCCTCCCTGACAGCAAGCAGTGATAGTGCCCATGAAGGGGACCTTGTTGGGCCCGCCCCTTTCACGGTTATCGCTTCTCGGCCTTTTGGCTAAGATCAAGTGTAGTATCTGTTCTTATCAGTTTAATATCTGATACGTGTTACGCCGAGCGCTCCGGGTCCTCGCTCCTCCCCGGAGCGCTCGCTTCACCTCCTCCGCTGCAGCGCCCCGGTCACGTCCTCTGACCCGGGGCGCTGCGATCCTGCTGCTAGCCGGGATGCGATTCGCGATGCGGGTAGCGCCCGCTCGCGATGCGCACCCCGGCTCTCCTACCTGACTCGCTCCCCGTCTGTTCTGTCCCGGCGCGCGCGGCCCCGCTCCCTAGGGCGCGCGCGCGCCGGGTCTCTGCGATTTAAAGGGCCACTGCGCCGCTGATTGGCGCAGTGGTTCCAATTAGAGTTATCACCTGTGCACTCCCTATATTACCTCACTTCCCTTGCACTCCCTTGCCGGATCTTGTTGCCTTAGTGCCAGTGAAAGCGTTCCTTGTGTGTCCCTTGCCAGTGTTTCCAGACCTTCTGCCGTTGCCCCTGACTACGATCCTTGCTGCCTGCCCCGACCTTCTGCTACGTCCGACCTTGCTTCTGCCTACTCCCTTGTACCGCGCCTATCTTCAGCAGCCAGAGAGGTGAGCCGTTGCTAGTGGATACGACCTGGTCACTACCGCCGCAGCAAGACCATCCCGCTTTGCGGCGGGCTCTGGTGAAAACCAGTAGTGGCTTAGAACCGGTCCACTAGCACGGTCCACGCCAATCCCTCTCTGGCACAGAGGGTCCACTACCTGCCAGCCGGCATCGTGACAGTAGATCCGGCCATGGATCCCGCTGAAGTTCCTCTGCCAGTTGTCGCTGACCTCACCACGGTGGTCGCCCAGCAGTCACAACAGATTGCGCAACAAGGCCAACAGCTGTCTCAACTGACCGTTATGCTACAACAGTTGCTACCACAGCTTCAGCAGTCATCTCCTCCGCCAGCTCCTGCACCTCCTCCGCAGCGAGTGGCCGCTCCTGGGATACGCTTATCCTTGCCGGATAAGTTTGATGGGGACTCTAAGTTTTGCCGTGGCTTCCTTTCCCAATGTTCCCTGCATCTGGAGATGATGTCGGACCTGTTTCCCACTGAAAGGTCTAAGGTGGCTTTCGTAGTCAGTCTTCTGTCCGGAAAAGCCCTGTCATGGGCCACACCGCTCTGGGACCGCAATGACCCCGTCACTGCCTCAGTACACTCCTTCTTCTCGGAAATCCGAAGTGTCTTTGAGGAACCTGCCCGAGCCTCTTCTGCTGAGACTGCCCTGTTGAACCTGGTCCAGGGTAATTCTTCCGTTGGCGAGTATGCCGTACAATTCCGTACACTTGCTTCAGAATTGTCCTGGAATAATGAGGCCCTCTGCGCGACCTTCAAAAAAGGCCTATCCAGCAACATTAAAGATGTTCTGGCCGCACGAGAAATTCCTGCTAATCTACATGAACTTATTCACCTAGCCACTCGCATTGACATGCGTTTTTCTGAAAGGCGTCAGGAACTCCGCCAAGATATGGACTCTGTTCGCACGAGGCGTTTCGTCTCCTCGGCTCCTCTCTCCTCTGGTCCCCTGCAATCTGTTCCTGTGCCTCCCGCCGTGGAGGCTATGCAGGTCGACCGGTCTCGCCTGACACCTCAAGAGAGGACACGACGCCGTATGGAGAACCTCTGCCTGTACTGTGCTAGTACCGAACACTTCCTGAGGGATTGTCCTATCCGTCCTCCCCGCCTGGAAAGACGTACGCTGACTCCGCACAAAGGTGAGACAGTCCTTGATGTCTACTCCGCTTCTCCACGTCTTACTGTGCCTGTGCGGATGTCTGCTTCTGCCTTCTCCTTCTCTACAGTGGCCTTCTTGGACTCTGGTTCTGCAGGAAATTTTATTTTGGCCTCTCTCGTCAACAGGTTCAACATCCCAGTGACCAGTCTCGCCAGACCCCTCTACATCAATTGTGTAAATAATGAAAGATTGGACTGTACCATACGTTTCCGCACGGAGCCCCTTCTTATGAGCATCGGATCTCATCATGAGAGGATTGAACTTTTGGTCCTCCCCAATTGCACCTCGGAGATTCTCCTTGGACTTCCCTGGCTTCAACTTCATTCCCCAACCCTGGATTGGTCCACTGGGGAGATCAAGAGTTGGGGGTCCTCTTGTTCCAAGAACTGTCTAAAACCGGTTCCCAGTAACCCTTGCCGTAACTCTGTGGTTCCTCCAGTAACCGGTCTCCCCAAGGCCTATATGGACTTCGCGGATGTTTTCTGCAAAAAACAAGCTGAGACTCTACCTCCTCACAGGCCTTATGATTGCCCTATCGACCTCCTCCCGGGTACTACTCCACCCCGGGGCAGAATTTATCCTCTCTCTGCCCCAGAGACTCTTGCCATGTCCGAATACGTCCAGGAGAATCTAAAAAGGGGCTTTATCCGTAAATCCTCCTCTCCTGCCGGAGCCGGATTTTTCTTTGTCTCCAAAAAAGATGGCTCCCTACGTCCTTGCATTGACTACCGCGGTCTTAATAAAATCACGGTTAAGAACCGCTACCCCTTACCCCTCATCTCTGAACTCTTTGATCGCCTCCAAGGTGCCCACATCTTCACTAAATTGGACTTAAGAGGCGCCTATAACCTCATCCGCATCAGAGAGGGGGACGAGTGGAAAACGGCATTTAACACCAGAGATGGACACTTTGAGTATCTGGTCATGCCCTTTGGACTGTGCAATGCCCCTGCCGTCTTCCAAGACTTTGTCAATGAAATTTTTCGTGATCTATTATACTCCTGTGTTGTGGTATATCTGGACGATATCCTAATTTTTTCTGCCAATCTAGAGGAACACCGCCGGCATGTCCGTATGGTTCTTCAGAGACTTCGTGACAACCAACTCTATGCCAAAATTGAGAAATGTCTGTTTGAATGCCAATCTCTTCCTTTTCTAGGATATTTGGTCTCTGGCCAGGGACTACAGATGGATCCAGACAAACTCTCTGCCGTCTTAAATTGGCCACGCCCCTCCGGACTCCGTGCTATCCAACGCTTTTTGGGGTTCGCCAATTATTACAGGCAATTTATTCCACATTTTTCTACCATTGTGGCTCCTATCGTGGCTTTAACCAAGAAAAATGCTGATCCCAAGTCCTGGCCTCCTCAAGCAGAAGACTCCTTTAAACAACTCAAGTCTGCCTTTTCTTCGGCTCCCGTGCTCTCCAGACCTGACCCTTCCAAACCCTTCCTATTGGAGGTTGATGCCTCCTCAGTAGGAGCTGGAGCTGTTCTTCTACAAAAAAATCCTTCCGGGCATGCTGTCACTTGTGGTTTTTTCTCTAGGACCTTCTCTCCAGCGGAGAGGAACTACTCCATCGGGGATCGAGAACTTCTAGCCATTAAATTAGCACTTGAGGAATGGAGGCATCTGCTGGAGGGATCAAGATTTCCTGTTATTATCTACACCGACCACAAGAACCTCTCCTACCTCCAGTCGGCCCAACGGCTGAATCCTCGCCAGGCCCGGTGGTCTCTGTTCTTTGCCCGATTTAATTTTGAGATTCACTTTCGTCCTGCCGATAAGAACATTAGAGCCGATGCTCTCTCTCGTTCCTCGGATGCCTCAGAAGTTGATCTCCCTCCGCAACACATCATTCCACCTGACTGCCTGATCTCCACTTCTCCTGCCTCCATCAGACAGACTCCTCCAGGAAAGACCTTTGTTTCTCCACGCCAACGCCTCGGAATCCTCAAATGGGGTCACTCCTCCCATCTCGCAGGTCATGCGGGCATCAAGAAATCTGTGCAACTCATCTCCCGCTTCTATTGGTGGCCAACTCTGGAGACGGATGTTGGGGACTTTGTGCGAGCCTGCACTATCTGTGCCCGGGATAAGACTCCTCGCCAGAAGCCCGCTGGTTTTCTTCATCCTCTGCCTGTCCCCGAACAGCCTTGGTCTCTGATTGGTATGGATTTTATTACTGATTTACCCCCTTCCCGTGGCAACACCGTTATTTGGGTGGTCGTTGATCGATTCTCCAAAATGGCACATTTCATTCCTCTTCCTGGTCTTCCTTCTGCGCCTCAGTTGGCTAAACAATTTTTTGTACACATTTTTCGTCTTCACGGGTTGCCTACGCAGATTGTCTCGGATAGAGGGGTCCAATTCGTGTCTAAATTCTGGAGAGCTCTCTGTAAACAACTCAAGATTAAATTAAATTTTTCCTCTGCATATCATCCCCAGTCCAATGGACAAGTAGAAAGAATTAACCAGATCCTGGGTGATTATTTGCGACATTTTGTTTCCTCCCGCCAGGATGACTGGGCAGATCTCCTTCCATGGGCTGAATTCTCGTATAACTTCAGGGTCTCTGAATCTTCCTCCAAATCCCCATTTTTCGTGGTGTACGGCCGTCACCCTCTTCCCCCCCTCCCTACCCCCTTGCCCTCTGGTCTGCCCGCTGTGGATGAAATTTCTCGTGACCTTTCCATTATATGGAGAGAGACCCAAAATTCTCTCTTACAGGCTTCTTCACGCATGAAGAGGTTCGCGGATAAGAAAAGAAGAGCTCCCCCCGTTTTTTCCCCTGGAGACAAGGTATGGCTCTCCGCTAAATATGTCCGCTTCCGTGTCCCTAGCTACAAGTTGGGACCACGCTATCTTGGTCCTTTCAAAATTCTGTGTCAAATTAATCCTGTCTCTTATAAACTTCTTCTTCCTCCTTCTCTTCGTATCCCTAATGCCTTTCACGTCTCTCTTCTCAAACCACTCATCCTCAACCGTTTTTCTCCCAAATCTGTTCCTCCCACTCCTGTTTCCGGCTCCTCGGACGTCTTCTCGGTCAAGGAGATTTTGGCTGCCAAAAAGGTCAGAGGAAAAAATTTTTTTTTAGTAGACTGGGAGGGTTGTGGTCCTGAAGAGAGATCCTGGGAACCTGAGGACAACATCCTTGACAAAAGTCTGCTCCTCAGGTTCTCAGGCTCCAAGAAGAGGGGGAGACCCAAGGGGGGGGGTACTGTTACGCCGAGCGCTCCGGGTCCTCGCTCCTCCCCGGAGCGCTCGCTTCACCTCCTCCGCTGCAGCGCCCCGGTCACGTCCTCTGACCCGGGGCGCTGCGATCCTGCTGCTAGCCGGGATGCGATTCGCGATGCGGGTAGCGCCCGCTCGCGATGCGCACCCCGGCTCTCCTACCTGACTCGCTCCCCGTCTGTTCTGTCCCGGCGCGCGCGGCCCCGCTCCCTAGGGCGCGCGCGCGCCGGGTCTCTGCGATTTAAAGGGCCACTGCGCCGCTGATTGGCGCAGTGGTTCCAATTAGAGTTATCACCTGTGCACTCCCTATATTACCTCACTTCCCTTGCACTCCCTTGCCGGATCTTGTTGCCTTAGTGCCAGTGAAAGCGTTCCTTGTGTGTCCCTTGCCAGTGTTTCCAGACCTTCTGCCGTTGCCCCTGACTACGATCCTTGCTGCCTGCCCCGACCTTCTGCTACGTCCGACCTTGCTTCTGCCTACTCCCTTGTACCGCGCCTATCTTCAGCAGCCAGAGAGGTGAGCCGTTGCTAGTGGATACGACCTGGTCACTACCGCCGCAGCAAGACCATCCCGCTTTGCGGCGGGCTCTGGTGAAAACCAGTAGTGGCTTAGAACCGGTCCACTAGCACGGTCCACGCCAATCCCTCTCTGGCACAGAGGGTCCACTACCTGCCAGCCGGCATCGTGACAATACGTCCCCTATCTGGGGACCATATATTAAATGGATTTTTGAGAACGGGGGCCGATTTCGAAGCTTGCTTCCGTCGCCCTATGCATTGACCCGATATGGCAGTATCTTCGGGTACAGTGCACCACCCCCTTACAGGGTTAAAAAGAAAGATTCCTACTTTCATTGCTACCTGCTTGCTGGCTAGCCAGCCCTGTGGGCCTTGCTGCTGCTGCAGCCAAAAAACAAAAGGTGGTGCTGCTGCTGCTTCTGCTGCTTCTGCTTCTGCTTGTGTCTGGCCCCTGTTGGAGCGTCCAGGCACAGGACTTCTGCTGCTGCTGACTAAATGGCCTCCTTAATTGGATCATTTGAGTAGCCAGCACACCTGTGCAGGTAGGGCATGACATGATAGGCAGCTGCCTTGATAGCGGGTGGGTGCTGAATGTTCCTAATTGACAAAATAAGATTAATGCTTATGAAGAAATATAAAATCTCATCCCTTCCCCAATATCGCGCCACACCCCTACCCCTTAATTCCCTGGTTGAACTTGATGGACATATGTCTTTTTTCGACCGTACTAACTATGTAACTATGTAACATAACATGGGGGGGGGGGGGTCTCCTGGCTGTTCACACAGGTGTGTCATTGCTGTACATTGACCATGCATTGCTTCTGTGGTATTGCAAAGGCAAAGACAAATGCTTCCAGCCATCCATTGCACTAATGGATTGGTCATCAGCTGGCTGTCTATGTCCCGCATCAATATAGACCAAAGTACAGAGGGTTAGGCTATGCTATTGTGCACCTACCTGATGCATCAGAAGGTGCGAGGCCCTTGCTAAATTCTGTGCACAGACTTTGAGATCTATGCTTTAGACTGTATCTAAACCTGCTCCAACATGGACTGACATTCTGGCCTACTTTCAGCCGATGCGACTTGTCTGTCGCTGAACAGTCGCTTTTTATGTATTCAGCACCTATGTATAATGTTGTAAAAATGCTCTAGAAGCTAAAGTCGCAGAAATGTCACACATATTTGGCCTGCAACTTTCTGTGCGACAAATTCAGACAGGAAAAATCAGTATAAATCCTTAGAAAATTATCCCCCAGTGTCTCCATCTGCTGGCGGTATTGAATAAGCATTGCTGCACTGATGGGGTATGCATTAGACGAAAAAAAAGAAGAAAAAGAAGAATAATACGCCCAGAAAAGAGGCGAAAAGGAGAAAAACGTAAAAAAACGTGAAAAAAAAGTAAGAGGAAGAGAAGGGAAAAAAAGGTGGAAATGGGTTTAAAAGTGATTTCGGCGGAGAAATATATATATATATATATATATATATATATATATATATATATATGCGCACACACACACATAGATATAAACGTATTCTCCGTTGAGATATTGCAGCCGCTGCTGTGTCCAGGCCCAGGAGCCTTAGCACTGTGCTGTGATGTCACTCAATACCACTGACATCACTAGGTGTAAACAACATCTCTCCTTTGCTGTGTATGTGACTATGGAGCTGTTTGGTGATGTCGTCTATTACGGCCTTCATAGAAGCAACAGGAGATTGTTGCATCCATCTTGAACCCTCAGAACTACAGTGCTATGATGTCACTCACTTCCACAGGCCTTGCAGAGTGTAAACAACAACAACCCAGCTTTGTTGTGTATGTAACCATAGGGATTTGTGATGTCACCTAGAACCTTCACAGCAGCGACAGCTTTATGAGGAGCATCAGCACTGCTCTGCCTGAGCAGAACCATCACCGCCATAGGTTGTCAAATAACCCGGATTTAACCCACACAGGTAAGTCCAATGGGGTGCAGGCATGTCCTCTATGCTTACAGCTTCCCGTGGGTGTTGGTTTGATACCGTTTGGGGACAGCCAAGGAGGCATCTGCAGGCAACAAAGGTAGGTGTGTGCTTGTGTGTGTGTTTCCTATGCAGATCCTAAGCCCAGTGTCACATGCAAGTAGGAGGAGTAAGAAGGGTTCCTGGCAAATCCGGGTTATGGATTGCATTTAAAAAGGCCCCGTGGGAGTGCAATGGGCCCCTGTCTTGCTGCTTAGCAATAATGGTATGGGTTTAGGTTCTGCTGTGTGTACTGGTGGTTGACTGCCCCCCAGCCCAGAGTGTGCATGGAAAATTGTCTGGCAGCCTCCCTGACAGCAAGCAGTGATAGTGCCCATGAAGGGGACCTTGTTGGGCCCGCCCCTTTCACGGTTATCGCTTCTCGGCCTTTTGGCTAAGATCAAGTGTAGTATCTGTTCTTATCAGTTTAATATCTGATACGTCCCCTATCTGGGGACCATATATTAAATGGATTTTTGAGAACGGGGGCCGATTTCGAAGCTTGCTTCCGTCGCCCTATGCATTGACCCGATATGGCAGTATCTTCGGGTACAGTGCACCACCCCCTTACAGGGTTAAAAAGAAAGATTCCTACTTTCATTGCTACCTGCTTGCTGGCTAGCCAGCTAGCCAGCCCTGTGGGCCTTGCTGCTGCTGCAGCCAAAAAACAAAAGGTGGTGCTGCTGCTGCTTCTGCTGCTTCTGCTTCTGCTTGTGTCTGGCCCCTGTTGGAGCGTCCAGGCACAGGACTTCTGCTGCTGCTGACTAAATGGCCTCCTTAATTGGATCATTTGAGTAGCCAGCACACCTGTGCAGGTAGGGCATGACATGATAGGCAGCTGCCTTGATAGCGGGTGGGTGCTGAATGTTCCTAATTGACAAAATAAGATTAATGCTTATGAAGAAATATAAAATCTCATCCCTTCCCCAATATCGCGCCACACCCCTACCCCTTAATTCCCTGGTTGAACTTGATGGACATATGTCTTTTTTCGACCGTACTAACTATGTAACTATGTAACATAACATGGGGGGGGGGGGGGGGTCTCCTGGCTGTTCACACAGGTGTGTCATTGCTGTACATTGACCATGCATTGCTTCTGTGGTATTGCAAAGGCAAAGACAAATGCTTCCAGCCATCCATTGCACTAATGGATTGGTCATCAGCTGGCTGTCTATGTCCCGCATCAATATAGACCAAAGTACAGAGGGTTAGGCTATGCTATTGTGCACCTACCTGATGCATCAGAAGGTGCGAGGCCCTTGCTAAATTCTGTGCACAGACTTTGAGATCTATGCTTTAGACTGTATCTAAACCTGCTCCAACATGGACTGACATTCTGGCCTACTTTCAGCCGATGCGACTTGTCTGTCGCTGAACAGTCGCTTTTTATGTATTCAGCACCTATGTATAATGTTGTAAAAATGCTCTAGAAGCTAAAGTCGCAGAAATGTCACACATATTTGGCCTGCAACTTTCTGTGCGACAAATTCAGACAGGAAAAATCAGTATAAATCCTTAGAAAATTATCCCCCAGTGTCTCCATCTGCTGGCGGTATTGAATAAGCATTGCTGCACTGATGGGGTATGCATTAGACGAAAAAAAAGAAGAAAAAGAAGAATAATACGCCCAGAAAAGAGGCGAAAAGGAGAAAAACGTAAAAAAACGTGAAAAAAAAGTAAGAGGAAGAGAAGGGAAAAAAAGGTGGAAATGGGTTTAAAAGTGATTTCGGCGGAGAATATATATATATATATATATATATATATATATATATATATATGCGCACACACACACATAGATATAAACGTATTCTCCGTTGAGATATTGCAGCCGCTGCTGTGTCCAGGCCCAGGAGCCTTAGCACTGTGCTGTGATGTCACTCAATACCACTGACATCACTAGGTGTAAACAACATCTCTCCTTTGCTGTGTATGTGACTATGGAGCTGTTTGGTGATGTCGTCTATTACGGCCTTCATAGAAGCAACAGGAGATTGTTGCATCCCTCTTGAACCCTCAGAACTACAGTGCTATGATGTCACTCACTTCCACAGGCCTTGCAGAGTGTAAACAACAACAACCCAGCTTTGTTGTGTATGTAACCATAGGGATTTGTGATGTCACCTAGAACCTTCACAGCAGCGACAGCTTTATGAGGAGCATCAGCACTGCTCTGCCTGAGCAGAACCATCACCGCCATAGGTTGTCAAATAACCCGGATTTAACCCACACAGGTAAGTCCAATGGGGTGCAGGCATGTCCTCTATGCTTACAGCTTCCCGTGGGTGTTGGTTTGATACCGTTTGGGGACAGCCAAGGAGGCATCTGCAGGCAACAAAGGTAGGTGTGTGCTTGTGTGTGTGTTTCCTATGCAGATCCTAAGCCCAGTGTCACATGCAAGTAGGAGGAGTAAGAAGGGTTCCTGGCAAATCCGGGTTATGGATTGCATTTAAAAAGGCCCCGTGGGAGTGCAATGGGCCCCTGTCTTGCTGCTTAGCAATAATGGTATGGGTTTAGGTTCTGCTGTGTGTACTGGTGGTTGACTGCCCCCCAGCCCAGAGTGTGCATGGAAAATTGTCTGGCAGCCTCCCTGACAGCAAGCAGTGATAGTGCCCATGAAGGGGACCTTGTTGGGCCCGCCCCTTTCACGGTTATCGCTTCTCGGCCTTTTGGCTAAGATCAAGTGTAGTATCTGTTCTTATCAGTTTAATATCTGATACGTCCCCTATCTGGGGACCATATATTAAATGGATTTTTGAGAACGGGGGCCGATTTCGAAGCTTGCTTCCGTCGCCCTATGCATTGACCCGATATGGCAGTATCTTCGGGTACAGTGCACCACCCCCTTACAGGGTTAAAAAGAAAGATTCCTACTTTCATTGCTACCTGCTTGCTGGCTAGCCAGCTAGCCAGCCCTGTGGGCCTTGCTGCTGCTGCAGCCAAAAAACAAAAGGTGGTGCTGCTGCTGCTTCTGCTGCTTCTGCTTGTGTCTGGCCCCTGTTGGAGCGTCCAGGCACAGGACTTCTGCTGCTGCTGACTAAATGGCCTCCTTAATTGGATCATTTGAGTAGCCAGCACACCTGTGCAGGTAGGGCATGACATGATAGGCAGCTGCCTTGATAGCGGGTGGGTGCTGAATGTTCCTAATTGACAAAATAAGATTAATGCTTATGAAGAAATATAAAATCTCATCCCTTCCCCAATATCGCGCCACACCCCTACCCCTTAATTCCCTGGTTGAACTTGATGGACATATGTCTTTTTTCGACCGTACTAACTATGTAACTATGTAACATAACATGGGGGGGGGGGGGGGGGGTCTCCTGGCTGTTCACACAGGTGTGTCATTGCTGTACATTGACCATGCATTGCTTCTGTGGTATTGCAAAGGCAAAGACAAATGCTTCCAGCCATCCATTGCACTAATGGATTGGTCATCAGCTGGCTGTCTATGTCCCGCATCAATATAGACCAAAGTACAGAGGGTTAGGCTATGCTATTGTGCACCTACCTGATGCATCAGAAGGTGCGAGGCCCTTGCTAAATTCTGTGCACAGACTTTGAGATCTATGCTTTAGACTGTATCTAAACCTGCTCCAACATGGACTGACATTCTGGCCTACTTTCAGCCGATGCGACTTGTCTGTCGCTGAACAGTCGCTTTTTATGTATTCAGCACCTATGTATAATGTTGTAAAAATGCTCTAGAAGCTAAAGTTGCAGAAATGTCACACATATTTGGCCTGCAACTTTCTGTGCGACAAATTCAGACAGGAAAAATCAGTATAAATCCTTAGAAAATTATCCCCCAGTGTCTCCATCTGCTGGCGGTATTGAATAAGCATTGCTGCACTGATGGGGTATGCATTAGACGAAAAAAAAGAAGAAAAAGAAGAATAATACGCCCAGAAAAGAGGCGAAAAGGAGAAAAACGTAAAAAAACGTGAAAAAAAAGTAAGAGGAAGAGAAGGGAAAAAAAGGTGGAAATGGGTTTAAAAGTGATTTCGGCGGAGAAATATATATATATATATATATATATATATATATATATATATATATGCGCACACACACACATAGATATAAACGTATTCTCCGTTGAGATATTGCAGCCGCTGCTGTGTCCAGGCCCAGGAGCCTTAGCACTGTGCTGTGATGTCACTCAATACCACTGACATCACTAGGTGTAAACAACATCTCTCCTTTGCTGTGTATGTGACTATGGAGCTGTTTGGTGATGTCGTCTATTACGGCCTTCATAGAAGCAACAGGAGATTGTTGCATCCATCTTGAACCCTCAGAACTACAGTGCTATGATGTCACTCACTTCCACAGGCCTTGCAGAGTGTAAACAACAACAACCCAGCTTTGTTGTGTATGTAACCATAGGGATTTGTGATGTCACCTAGAACCTTCACAGCAGCGACAGCTTTATGAGGAGCATCAGCACTGCTCTGCCTGAGCAGAACCATCACCGCCATAGGTTGTCAAATAACCCGGATTTAACCCACACAGGTAAGTCCAATGGGGTGCAGGCATGTCCTCTATGCTTACAGCTTCCCGTGGGTGTTGGTTTGATACCGTTTGGGGACAGCCAAGGAGGCATCTGCAGGCAACAAAGGTAGGTGTGTGCTTGTGTGTGTGTGTTTCCTATGCAGATCCTAAGCCCAGTGTCACATGCAAGTAGGAGGAGTAAGAAGGGTTCCTGGCAAATCCGGGTTATGGATTGCATTTAAAAAGGCCCCGTGGGAGTGCAATGGGCCCCTGTCTTGCTGCTTAGCAATAATGGTATGGGTTTAGGTTCTGCTGTGTGTACTGGTGGTTGACTGCCCCCCAGCCCAGAGTGTGCATGGAAAATTGTCTGGCAGCCTCCCTGACAGCAAGCAGTGATAGTGCCCATGAAGGGGACCTTGTTGGGCCCGCCCCTTTCACGGTTATCGCTTCTCGGCCTTTTGGCTAAGATCAAGTGTAGTATCTGTTCTTATCAGTTTAATATCTGATACGTCCCCTATCTGGGGACCATATATTAAATGGATTTTTGAGAACGGGGGCCGATTTCGAAGCTTGCTTCCGTCGCCCTATGCATTGACCCGATATGGCAGTATCTTCGGGTACAGTGCACCACCCCCTTACAGGGTTAAAAAGAAAGATTCCTACTTTCATTGCTACCTGCTTGCTGGCTAGCCAGCTAGCCAGCCCTGTGGGCCTTGCTGCTGCTGCAGCCAAAAAACAAAAGGTGGTGCTGCTGCTGCTTCTGCTGCTTCTGCTTCTGCTTGTGTCTGGCCCCTGTTGGAGCGTCCAGGCACAGGACTTCTGCTGCTGCTGACTAAATGGCCTCCTTAATTGGATCATTTGAGTAGCCAGCACACCTGTGCAGGTAGGGCATGACATGATAGGCAGCTGCCTTGATAGCGGGTGGGTGCTGAATGTTCCTAATTGACAAAATAAGATTAATGCTTATGAAGAAATATAAAATCTCATCCCTTCCCCAATATCGCGCCACACCCCTACCCCTTAATTCCCTGGTTGAACTTGATGGACATATGTCTTTTTTCGACCGTACTAACTATGTAACTATGTAACATAACATGGGGGGGGTCTCCTGGCTGTTCACACAGGTGTGTCATTGCTGTACATTGACCATGCATTGCTTCTGTGGTATTGCAAAGGCAAAGACAAATGCTTCCAGCCATCCATTGCACTAATGGATTGGTCATCAGCTGGCTGTCTATGTCCCGCATCAATATAGACCAAAGTACAGAGGGTTAGGCTATGCTATTGTGCACCTACCTGATGCATCAGAAGGTGCGAGGCCCTTGCTAAATTCTGTGCACAGACTTTGAGATCTATGCTTTAGACTGTATCTAAACCTGCTCCAACATGGACTGACATTCTGGCCTACTTTCAGCCGATGCGACTTGTCTGTCGCTGAACAGTCGCTTTTTATGTATTCAGCACCTATGTATAATGTTGTAAAAATGCTCTAGAAGCTAAAGTCGCAGAAATGTCACACATATTTGGCCTGCAACTTTCTGTGCGACAAATTCAGACAGGAAAAATCAGTATAAATCCTTAGAAAATTATCCCCCAGTGTCTCCATCTGCTGGCGGTATTGAATAAGCATTGCTGCACTGATGGGGTATGCATTAGACGAAAAAAAAGAAGAAAAAGAAGAATAATACGCCCAGAAAAGAGGCGAAAAGGAGAAAAACGTAAAAAAACGTGAAAAAAAAGTAAGAGGAAGAGAAGGGAAAAAAAGGTGGAAATGGGTTTAAAAGTGATTTCGGCGGAGAAATATATATATATATATATATATATATATATATATATATATATATATATATATATATGCGCACACACACACATAGATATAAACGTATTCTCCGTTGAGATATTGCAGCCGCTGCTGTGTCCAGGCCCAGGAGCCTTAGCACTGTGCTGTGATGTCACTCAATACCACTGACATCACTAGGTGTAAACAACATCTCTCCTTTGCTGTGTATGTGACTATGGAGCTGTTTGGTGATGTCGTCTATTACGGCCTTCATAGAAGCAACAGGAGATTGTTGCATCCATCTTGAACCCTCAGAACTACAGTGCTATGATGTCACTCACTTCCACAGGCCTTGCAGAGTGTAAACAACAACAACCCAGCTTTGTTGTGTATGTAACCATAGGGATTTGTGATGTCACCTAGAACCTTCACAGCAGCGACAGCTTTATGAGGAGCATCAGCACTGCTCTGCCTGAGCAGAACCATCACCGCCATAGGTTGTCAAATAACCCGGATTTAACCCACACAGGTAAGTCCAATGGGGTGCAGGCATGTCCTCTATGCTTACAGCTTCCCGTGGGTGTTGGTTTGATACCGTTTGGGGACAGCCAAGGAGGCATCTGCAGGCAACAAAGGTAGGTGTGTGCTTGTGTGTGTGTTTCCTATGCAGATCCTAAGCCCAGTGTCACATGCAAGTAGGAGGAGTAAGAAGGGTTCCTGGCAAATCCGGGTTATGGATTGCATTTAAAAAGGCCCCGTGGGAGTGCAATGGGCCCCTGTCTTGCTGCTTAGCAATAATGGTATGGGTTTAGGTTCTGCTGTGTGTACTGGTGGTTGACTGCCCCCCAGCCCAGAGTGTGCATGGAAAATTGTCTGGCAGCCTCCCTGACAGCAAGCAGTGATAGTGCCCATGAAGGGGACCTTGTTGGGCCCGCCCCTTTCACGGTTATCGCTTCTCGGCCTTTTGGCTAAGATCAAGTGTAGTATCTGTTCTTATCAGTTTAATATCTGATACGTCCCCTATCTGGGGACCATATATTAAATGGATTTTTGAGAACGGGGGCCGATTTCGAAGCTTGCTTCCGTCGCCCTATGCATTGACCCGATATGGCAGTATCTTCGGGTACAGTGCACCACCCCCTTACAGGGTTAAAAAGAAAGATTCCTACTTTCATTGCTACCTGCTTGCTGGCTAGCCAGCTAGCCAGCCCTGTGGGCCTTGCTGCTGCTGCAGCCAAAAAACAAAAGGTGGTGCTGCTGCTGCTTCTGCTGCTTCTGCTTCTGCTTGTGTCTGGCCCCTGTTGGAGCGTCCAGGCACAGGACTTCTGCTGCTGCTGACTAAATGGCCTCCTTAATTGGATCATTTGAGTAGCCAGCACACCTGTGCAGGTAGGGCATGACATGATAGGCAGCTGCCTTGATAGCGGGTGGGTGCTGAATGTTCCTAATTGACAAAATAAGATTAATGCTTATGAAGAAATATAAAATCTCATCCCTTCCCCAATATCGCGCCACACCCCTACCCCTTAATTCCCTGGTTGAACTTGATGGACATATGTCTTTTTTCGACCGTACTAACTATGTAACTATGTAACATAACATGGGGGGGGGGGGGGGGGGGTCTCCTGGCTGTTCACACAGGTGTGTCATTGCTGTACATTGACCATGCATTGCTTCTGTGGTATTGCAAAGGCAAAGACAAATGCTTCCAGCCATCCATTGCACTAATGGATTGGTCATCAGCTGGCTGTCTATGTCCCGCATCAATATAGACCAAAGTACAGAGGGTTAGGCTATGCTATTGTGCACCTACCTGATGCATCAGAAGGTGCGAGGCCCTTGCTAAATTCTGTGCACAGACTTTGAGATCTATGCTTTAGACTGTATCTAAACCTGCTCCAACATGGACTGACATTCTGGCCTACTTTCAGCCGATGCGACTTGTCTGTCGCTGAACAGTCGCTTTTTATGTATTCAGCACCTATGTATAATGTTGTAAAAATGCTCTAGAAGCTAAAGTCGCAGAAATGTCACACATATTTGGCCTGCAACTTTCTGTGCGACAAATTCAGACAGGAAAAATCAGTATAAATCCTTAGAAAATTATCCCCCAGTGTCTCCATCTGCTGGCGGTATTGAATAAGCATTGCTGCACTGATGGGGTATGCATTAGACGAAAAAAAAGAAGAAAAAGAAGAATAATACGCCCAGAAAAGAGGCGAAAAGGAGAAAAACGTAAAAAAACGTGAAAAAAAAGTAAGAGGAAGAGAAGGGAAAAAAAGGTGGAAATGGGTTTAAAAGTGATTTCGGCGGAGAAATATATATATATATATATATATATATATATATATATATATATATATATATATATATGCGCACACACACACATAGATATAAACGTATTCTCCGTTGAGATATTGCAGCCGCTGCTGTGTCCAGGCCCAGGAGCCTTAGCACTGTGCTGTGATGTCACTCAATACCACTGACATCACTAGGTGTAAACAACATCTCTCCTTTGCTGTGTATGTGACTATGGAGCTGTTTGGTGATGTCGTCTATTACGGCCTTCATAGAAGCAACAGGAGATTGTTGCATCCATCTTGAACCCTCAGAACTACAGTGCTATGATGTCACTCACTTCCACAGGCCTTGCAGAGTGTAAACAACAACAACCCAGCTTTGTTGTGTATGTAACCATAGGGATTTGTGATGTCACCTAGAACCTTCACAGCAGCGACAGCTTTATGAGGAGCATCAGCACTGCTCTGCCTGAGCAGAACCATCACCGCCATAGGTTGTCAAATAACCCGGATTTAACCCACACAGGTAAGTCCAATGGGGTGCAGGCATGTCCTCTATGCTTACAGCTTCCCGTGGGTGTTGGTTTGATACCGTTTGGGGACAGCCAAGGAGGCATCTGCAGGCAACAAAGGTAGGTGTGTGCTTGTGTGTGTGTTTCCTATGCAGATCCTAAGCCCAGTGTCACATGCAAGTAGGAGGAGTAAGAAGGGTTCCTGGCAAATCCGGGTTATGGATTGCATTTAAAAAGGCCCCGTGGGAGTGCAATGGGCCCCTGTCTTGCTGCTTAGCAATAATGGTATGGGTTTAGGTTCTGCTGTGTGTACTGGTGGTTGACTGCCCCCCAGCCCAGAGTGTGCATGGAAAATTGTCTGGCAGCCTCCCTGACAGCAAGCAGTGATAGTGCCCATGAAGGGGACCTTGTTGGGCCCGCCCCTTTCACGGTTATCGCTTCTCGGCCTTTTGGCTAAGATCAAGTGTAGTATCTGTTCTTATCAGTTTAATATCTGATACGTCCCCTATCTGGGGACCATATATTAAATGGATTTTTGAGAACGGGGGCCGATTTCGAAGCTTGCTTCCGTCGCCCTATGCATTGACCCGATATGGCAGTATCTTCGGGTACAGTGCACCACCCCCTTACAGGGTTAAAAAGAAAGATTCCTACTTTCATTGCTACCTGCTTGCTGGCTAGCCAGCTAGCCAGCCCTGTGGGCCTTGCTGCTGCTGCAGCCAAAAAACAAAAGGTGGTGCTGCTGCTGCTTCTGCTGCTTCTGCTTCTGCTTGTGTCTGGCCCCTGTTGGAGCGTCCAGGCACAGGACTTCTGCTGCTGCTGACTAAATGGCCTCCTTAATTGGATCATTTGAGTAGCCAGCACACCTGTGCAGGTAGGGCATGACATGATAGGCAGCTGCCTTGATAGCGGGTGGGTGCTGAATGTTCCTAATTGACAAAATAAGATTAATGCTTATGAAGAAATATAAAATCTCATCCCTTCCCCAATATCGCGCCACACCCCTACCCCTTAATTCCCTGGTTGAACTTGATGGACATATGTCTTTTTTCGACCGTACTAACTATGTAACTATGTAACATAACATGGGGGGGGGGGGGGGGGTCTCCTGGCTGTTCACACAGGTGTGTCATTGCTGTACATTGACCATGCATTGCTTCTGTGGTATTGCAAAGGCAAAGACAAATGCTTCCAGCCATCCATTGCACTAATGGATTGGTCATCAGCTGGCTGTCTATGTCCCGCATCAATATAGACCAAAGTACAGAGGGTTAGGCTATGCTATTGTGCACCTACCTGATGCATCAGAAGGTGCGAGGCCCTTGCTAAATTCTGTGCACAGACTTTGAGATCTATGCTTTAGACTGTATCTAAACCTGCTCCAACATGGACTGACATTCTGGCCTACTTTCAGCCGATGCGACTTGTCTGTCGCTGAACAGTCGCTTTTTATGTATTCAGCACCTATGTATAATGTTGTAAAAATGCTCTAGAAGCTAAAGTCGCAGAAATGTCACACATATTTGGCCTGCAACTTTCTGTGCGACAAATTCAGACAGGAAAGATCAGTATAAATCCTTAGAAAATTATCCCCCAGTGTCTCCATCTGCTGGCGGTATTGAATAAGCATTGCTGCACTGATGGGGTATGCATTAGACGAAAAAAAAGAAGAAAAAGAAGAATAATACGCCCAGAAAAGAGGCGAAAAGGAGAAAAACGTAAAAAAACGTGAAAAAAAAGTAAGAGGAAGAGAAGGGAAAAAAAGGTGGAAATGGGTTTAAAAGTGATTTCGGCGGAGAAATATATATATATATATATATATATATATATATGCGCACACACACACATAGATATAAACGTATTCTCCGTTGAGATATTGCAGCCGCTGCTGTGTCCAGGCCCAGGAGCCTTAGCACTGTGCTGTGATGTCACTCAATACCACTGACATCACTAGGTGTAAACAACATCTCTCCTTTGCTGTGTATGTGACTATGGAGCTGTTTGGTGATGTCGTCTATTACGGCCTTCATAGAAGCAACAGGAGATTGTTGCATCCATCTTGAACCCTCAGAACTACAGTGCTATGATGTCACTCACTTCCACAGGCCTTGCAGAGTGTAAACAACAACAACCCAGCTTTGTTGTGTATGTAACCATAGGGATTTGTGATGTCACCTAGAACCTTCACAGCAGCGACAGCTTTATGAGGAGCATCAGCACTGCTCTGCCTGAGCAGAACCATCACCGCCATAGGTTGTCAAATAACCCGGATTTAACCCACACAGGTAAGTCCAATGGGGTGCAGGCATGTCCTCTATGCTTACAGCTTCCCGTGGGTGTTGGTTTGATACCGTTTGGGGACAGCCAAGGAGGCATCTGCAGGCAACAAAGGTAGGTGTGTGCTTGTGTGTGTGTTTCCTATGCAGATCCTAAGCCCAGTGTCACATGCAAGTAGGAGGAGTAAGAAGGGTTCCTGGCAAATCCGGGTTATGGATTGCATTTAAAAAGGCCCCGTGGGAGTGCAATGGGCCCCTGTCTTGCTGCTTAGCAATAATGGTATGGGTTTAGGTTCTGCTGTGTGTACTGGTGGTTGACTGCCCCCCAGCCCAGAGTGTGCATGGAAAATTGTCTGGCAGCCTCCCTGACAGCAAGCAGTGATAGTGCCCATGAAGGGGACCTTGTTGGGCCCGCCCCTTTCACGGTTATCGCTTCTCGGCCTTTTGGCTAAGATCAAGTGTAGTATCTGTTCTTATCAGTTTAATATCTGATACGTCCCCTATCTGGGGACCATATATTAAATGGATTTTTGAGAACGGGGGCCGATTTCGAAGCTTGCTTCCGTCGCCCTATGCATTGACCCGATATGGCAGTATCTTCGGGTACAGTGCACCACCCCCTTACAGGGTTAAAAAGAAAGATTCCTACTTTCATTGCTACCTGCTTGCTGGCTAGCCAGCTAGCCAGCCCTGTGGGCCTTGCTGCTGCTGCAGCCAAAAAACAAAAGGTGGTGCTGCTGCTGCTTCTGCTGCTTCTGCTTCTGCTTGTGTCTGGCCCCTGTTGGAGCGTCCAGGCACAGGACTTCTGCTGCTGCTGACTAAATGGCCTCCTTAATTGGATCATTTGAGTAGCCAGCACACCTGTGCAGGTAGGGCATGACATGATAGGCAGCTGCCTTGATAGCGGGTGGGTGCTGAATGTTCCTAATTGACAAAATAAGATTAATGCTTATGAAGAAATATAAAATCTCATCCCTTCCCCAATATCGCGCCACACCCCTACCCCTTAATTCCCTGGTTGAACTTGATGGACATATGTCTTTTTTCGACCGTACTAACTATGTAACTATGTAACATAACATGGGGGGGGGGGGGGGGGGTCTCCTGGCTGTTCACACAGGTGTGTCATTGCTGTACATTGACCATGCATTGCTTCTGTGGTATTGCAAAGGCAAAGACAAATGCTTCCAGCCATCCATTGCACTAATGGATTGGTCATCAGCTGGCTGTCTATGTCCCGCATCAATATAGACCAAAGTACAGAGGGTTAGGCTATGCTATTGTGCACCTACCTGATGCATCAGAAGGTGCGAGGCCCTTGCTAAATTCTGTGCACAGACTTTGAGATCTATGCTTTAGACTGTATCTAAACCTGCTCCAACATGGACTGACATTCTGGCCTACTTTCAGCCGATGCGACTTGTCTGTCGCTGAACAGTCGCTTTTTATGTATTCAGCACCTATGTATAATGTTGTAAAAATGCTCTAGAAGCTAAAGTCGCAGAAATGTCACACATATTTGGCCTGCAACTTTCTGTGCGACAAATTCAGACAGGAAAAATCAGTATAAATCCTTAGAAAATTATCCCCCAGTGTCTCCATCTGCTGGCGGTATTGAATAAGCATTGCTGCACTGATGGGGTATGCATTAGACGAAAAAAAAGAAGAAAAAGAAGAATAATACGCCCAGAAAAGAGGCGAAAAGGAGAAAAACGTAAAAAAACGTGAAAAAAAAGTAAGAGGAAGAGAAGGGAAAAAAAGGTGGAAATGGGTTTAAAAGTGATTTCGGCGGAGAAATATATATATATATATATATATATATATATATATATATATATATATGCGCACACACACACATAGATATAAACGTATTCTCCGTTGAGATATTGCAGCCGCTGCTGTGTCCAGGCCCAGGAGCCTTAGCACTGTGCTGTGATGTCACTCAATACCACTGACATCACTAGGTGTAAACAACATCTCTCCTTTGCTGTGTATGTGACTATGGAGCTGTTTGGTGATGTCGTCTATTACGGCCTTCATAGAAGCAACAGGAGATTGTTGCATCCATCTTGAACCCTCAGAACTACAGTGCTATGATGTCACTCACTTCCACAGGCCTTGCAGAGTGTAAACAACAACAACCCAGCTTTGTTGTGTATGTAACCATAGGGATTTGTGATGTCACCTAGAACCTTCACAGCAGCGACAGCTTTATGAGGAGCATCAGCACTGCTCTGCCTGAGCAGAACCATCACCGCCATAGGTTGTCAAATAACCCGGATTTAACCAACACAGGTAAGTCCAATGGGGTGCAGGCATGTCCTCTATGCTTACAGCTTCCCGTGGGTGTTGGTTTGATACCGTTTGGGGACAGCCAAGGAGGCATCTGCAGGCAACAAAGGTAGGTGTGTGCTTGTGTGTGTGTTTCCTATGCAGATCCTAAGCCCAGTGTCACATGCAAGTAGGAGGAGTAAGAAGGGTTCCTGGCAAATCCGGGTTATGGATTGCATTTAAAAAGGCCCCGTGGGAGTGCAATGGGCCCCTGTCTTGCTGCTTAGCAATAATGGTATGGGTTTAGGTTCTGCTGTGTGTACTGGTGGTTGACTGCCCCCCAGCCCAGAGTGTGCATGGAAAATTGTCTGGCAGCCTCCCTGACAGCAAGCAGTGATAGTGCCCATGAAGGGGACCTTGTTGGGCCCGCCCCTTTCACGGTTATCGCTTCTCGGCCTTTTGGCTAAGATCAAGTGTAGTATCTGTTCTTATCAGTTTAATATCTGATACGTCCCCTATCTGGGGACCATATATTAAATGGATTTTTGAGAACGGGGGCCGATTTCGAAGCTTGCTTCCGTCGCCCTATGCATTGACCCGATATGGCAGTATCTTCGGGTACAGTGCACCACCCCCTTACAGGGTTAAAAAGAAAGATTCCTACTTTCATTGCTACCTGCTTGCTGGCTAGCCAGCTAGCCAGCCCTGTGGGCCTTGCTGCTGCTGCAGCCAAAAAACAAAAGGTGGTGCTGCTGCTGCTTCTGCTGCTTCTGCTTCTGCTTGTGTCTGGCCCCTGTTGGAGCGTCCAGGCACAGGACTTCTGCTGCTGCTGACTAAATGGCCTCCTTAATTGGATCATTTGAGTAGCCAGCACACCTGTGCAGGTAGGGCATGACATGATAGGCAGCTGCCTTGATAGCGGGTGGGTGCTGAATGTTCCTAATTGACAAAATAAGATTAATGCTTATGAAGAAATATAAAATCTCATCCCTTCCCCAATATCGCGCCACACCCCTACCCCTTAATTCCCTGGTTGAACTTGATGGACATATGTCTTTTTTCGACCGTACTAACTATGTAACTATGTAACATAACATGGGGGGGGGTCTCCTGGCTGTTCACACAGGTGTGTCATTGCTGTACATTGACCATGCATTGCTTCTGTGGTATTGCAAAGGCAAAGACAAATGCTTCCAGCCATCCATTGCACTAATGGATTGGTCATCAGCTGGCTGTCTATGTCCCGCATCAATATAGACCAAAGTACAGAGGGTTAGGCTATGCTATTGTGCACCTACCTGATGCATCAGAAGGTGCGAGGCCCTTGCTAAATTCTGTGCACAGACTTTGAGATCTATGCTTTAGACTGTATCTAAACCTGCTCCAACATGGACTGACATTCTGGCCTACTTTCAGCCGATGCGACTTGTCTGTCGCTGAACAGTCGCTTTTTATGTATTCAGCACCTATGTATAATGTTGTAAAAATGCTCTAGAAGCTAAAGTCGCAGAAATGTCACACATATTTGGCCTGCAACTTTCTGTGCGACAAATTCAGACAGGAAAAATCAGTATAAATCCTTAGAAAATTATCCCCCAGTGTCTCCATCTGCTGGCGGTATTGAATAAGCATTGCTGCACTGATGGGGTATGCATTAGACGAAAAAAAAGAAGAAAAAGAAGAATAATACGCCCAGAAAAGAGGCGAAAAGGAGAAAAACGTAAAAAAACGTGAAAAAAAAGTAAGAGGAAGAGAAGGGAAAAAAAGGTGGAAATGGGTTTAAAAGTGATTTCGGCGGAGAAATATATATATATATATATATATATATATATATATATATATATATGCGCACACACACACATAGATATAAACGTATTCTCCGTTGAGATATTGCAGCCGCTGCTGTGTCCAGGCCCAGGAGCCTTAGCACTGTGCTGTGATGTCACTCAATACCACTGACATCACTAGGTGTAAACAACATCTCTCCTTTGCTGTGTATGTGACTATGGAGCTGTTTGGTGATGTCGTCTATTATGGCCTTCATAGAAGCAACAGGAGATTGTTGCATCCATCTAGAACCCTCAGAACTACAGTGCTATGATGTCACTCACTTCCACAGGCCTTGCAGAGTGTAAACAACAACAACCCAGCTTTGTTGTGTATGTAACCATAGGGATTTGTGATGTCACCTAGAACCTTCACAGCAGCGACAGCTTTATGAGGAGCATCAGCACTGCTCTGCCTGAGCAGAACCATCACCGCCATAGGTTGTCAAATAACCCGGATTTAACCCACACAGGTAAGTCCAATGGGGTGCAGGCATGTCCTCTATGCTTACAGCTTCCCGTGGGTGTTGGTTTGATACCGTTTGGGGACAGCCAAGGAGGCATCTGCAGGCAACAAAGGTAGGTGTGTGCTTGTGTGTGTGTTTCCTATGCAGATCCTAAGCCCAGTGTCACATGCAAGTAGGAGGAGTAAGAAGGGTTCCTGGCAAATCCGGGTTATGGATTGCATTTAAAAAGGCCCCGTGGGAGTGCAATGGGCCCCTGTCTTGCTGCTTAGCAATAATGGTATGGGTTTAGGTTCTGCTGTGTGTACTGGTGGTTGACTGCCCCCCAGCCCAGAGTGTGCATGGAAAATTGTCTGGCAGCCTCCCTGACAGCAAGCAGTGATAGTGCCCATGAAGGGGACCTTGTTGGGCCCGCCCCTTTCACGGTTATCGCTTCTCGGCCTTTTGGCTAAGATCAAGTGTAGTATCTGTTCTTATCAGTTTAATATCTGATACGTCCCCTATCTGGGGACCATATATTAAATGGATTTTTGAGAACGGGGGCCGATTTCGAAGCTTGCTTCCGTCGCCCTATGCATTGACCCGATATGGCAGTATCTTCGGGTACAGTGCACCACCCCCTTACAGGGTTAAAAAGAAAGATTCCTACTTTCATTGCTACCTGCTTGCTGGCTAGCCAGCTAGCCAGCCCTGTGGGCCTTGCTGCTGCTGCAGCCAAAAAACAAAAGGTGGTGCTGCTGCTGCTTCTGCTGCTTCTGCTTCTGCTTGTGTCTGGCCCCTGTTGGAGCGTCCAGGCACAGGACTTCTGCTGCTGCTGACTAAATGGCCTCCTTAATTGGATCATTTGAGTAGCCAGCACAC
Organism: Hyla sarda; assembly: GCF_029499605.1. Classification (NCBI taxonomy): domain Eukaryota; kingdom Metazoa; phylum Chordata; class Amphibia; order Anura; family Hylidae; genus Hyla; species Hyla sarda. The sequence goes on from NW_026610419.1 coordinate 190,883, forward strand.
CTGTGCAGGTAGGGCATGACATGATAGGCAGCTGCCTTGATAGCGGGTGGGTGCTGAATGTTCCTAATTGACAAAATAAGATTAATGCTTATGAAGAAATATAAAATCTCATCCCTTCCCCAATATCGCGCCACACCCCTACCCCTTAATTCCCTGGTTGAACTTGATGGACATATGTCTTTTTTCGACCGTACTAACTATGTAACTATGTAACATAACATGGGGGGGGGGGGGTCTCCTGGCTGTTCACACAGGTGTGTCATTGCTGTACATTGACCATGCATTGCTTCTGTGGTATTGCAAAGGCAAAGACAAATGCTTCCAGCCATCCATTGCACTAATGGATTGGTCATCAGCTGGCTGTCTATGTCCCGCATCAATATAGACCAAAGTACAGAGGGTTAGGCTATGCTATTGTGCACCTACCTGATGCATCAGAAGGTGCGAGGCCCTTGCTAAATTCTGTGCACAGACTTTGAGATCTATGCTTTAGACTGTATCTAAACCTGCTCCAACATGGACTGACATTCTGGCCTACTTTCAGCCGATGCGACTTGTCTGTCGCTGAACAGTCGCTTTTTATGTATTCAGCACCTATGTATAATGTTGTAAAAATGCTCTAGAAGCTAAAGTCGCAGAAATGTCACACATATTTGGCCTGCAACTTTCTGTGCGACAAATTCAGACAGGAAAAATCAGTATAAATCCTTAGAAAATTATCCCCCAGTGTCTCCATCTGCTGGCGGTATTGAATAAGCATTGCTGCACTGATGGGGTATGCATTAGACGAAAAAAAAGAAGAAAAAGAAGAATAATACGCCCAGAAAAGAGGCGAAAAGGAGAAAAACGTAAAAAAACGTGAAAAAAAAGTAAGAGGAAGAGAAGGGAAAAAAAGGTGGAAATGGGTTTAAAAGTGATTTCGGCGGAGAATATATATATATATATATATATATATATATATATATATATATATATGCGCACACACACACATAGATATAAACGTATTCTCCGTTGAGATATTGCAGCCGCTGCTGTGTCCAGGCCCAGGAGCCTTAGCACTGTGCTGTGATGTCACTCAATACCACTGACATCACTAGGTGTAAACAACATCTCTCCTTTGCTGTGTATGTGACTATGGAGCTGTTTGGTGATGTCGTCTATTACGGCCTTCATAGAAGCAACAGGAGATTGTTGCATCCATCTTGAACCCTCCAGAACTACAGTGCTATGATGTCACTCACTTCCACAGGCCTTGCAGAGTGTAAACAACAACAACCCAGCTTTGTTGTGTATGTAACCATAGGGATTTGTGATGTCACCTAGAACCTTCACAGCAGCGACAGCTTTATGAGGAGCATCAGCACTGCTCTGCCTGAGCAGAACCATCACCGCCATAGGTTGTCAAATAACCCGGATTTAACCCACACAGGTAAGTCCAATGGGGTGCAGGCATGTCCTCTATGCTTACAGCTTCCCGTGGGTGTTGGTTTGATACCGTTTGGGGACAGCCAAGGAGGCATCTGCAGGCAACAAAGGTAGGTGTGTGCTTGTGTGTGTGTTTCCTATGCAGATCCTAAGCCCAGTGTCACATGCAAGTAGGAGGAGTAAGAAGGGTTCCTGGCAAATCCGGGTTATGGATTGCATTAAAAAAGGCCCCGTGGGAGTGCAATGGGCCCCTGTCTTGCTGCTTAGCAATAATGGTATGGGTTTAGGTTCTGCTGTGTGTACTGGTGTTTGACTGCCCCCCAGCCCAGAGTGTGCATGGAAAATTGTCTGGCAGCCTCCCTGACAGCAAGCAGTGATAGTGCCCATGAAGGGGACCTTGTTGGGCCCGCCCCTTTCACGGTTATCGCTTCTCGGCCTTTTGGCTAAGATCAAGTGTAGTATCTGTTCTTATCAGTTTAATATCTGATACGTCCCCTATCTGGGGACCATATATTAAATGGATTTTTGAGAACGGGGGCCGATTTCGAAGCTTGCTTCCGTCGCCCTATGCATTGACCCGATATGGCAGTATCTTCGGGTACAGTGCACCACCCCCTTACAGGGTTAAAAAGAAAGATTCCTACTTTCATTGCTACCTGCTTGCTGGCTAGCCAGCTAGCCAGCCCTGTGGGCCTTGCTGCTGCTGCAGCCAAAAAACAAAAGGTGGTGCTGCTGCTGCTTCTGCTGCTTCTGCTTCTGCTTGTGTCTGGCCCCTGTTGGAGCGTCCAGGCACAGGACTTCTGCTGCTGCTGACTAAATGGCCTCCTTAATTGGATCATTTGAGTAGCCAGCACACCTGTGCAGGTAGGGCATGACATGATAGGCAGCTGCCTTGATAGCGGGTGGGTGCTGAATGTTCCTAATTGACAAAATAAGATTAATGCTTATGAAGAAATATAAAATCTCATCCCTTCCCCAATATCGCGCCACACCCCTACCCCTTAATTCCCTGGTTGAACTTGATGGACATATGTCTTTTTTCGACCGTACTAACTATGTAACTATGTAACATAACATGGGGGGGGGGGGGGGGGTCTCCTGGCTGTTCACACAGGTGTGTCATTGCTGTACATTGACCATGCATTGCTTCTGTGGTATTGCAAAGGCAAAGACAAATGCTTCCAGCCATCCATTGCACTAATGGATTGGTCATCAGCTGGCTGTCTATGTCCCGCATCAATATAGACCAAAGTACAGAGGGTTAGGCTATGCTATTGTGCACCTACCTGATGCATCAGAAGGTGCGAGGCCCTTGCTAAATTCTGTGCACAGACTTTGAGATCTATGCTTTAGACTGTATCTAAACCTGCTCCAACATGGACTGACATTCTGGCCTACTTTCAGCCGATGCGACTTGTCTGTCGCTGAACAGTCGCTTTTTATGTATTCAGCACCTATGTATAATGTTGTAAAAATGCTCTAGAAGCTAAAGTCGCAGAAATGTCACACATATTTGGCCTGCAACTTTCTGTGCGACAAATTCAGACAGGAAAAATCAGTATAAATCCTTAGAAAATTATCCCCCAGTGTCTCCATCTGCTGGCGGTATTGAATAAGCATTGCTGCACTGATGGGGTATGCATTAGACGAAAAAAAAGAAGAAAAAGAAGAATAATACGCCCAGAAAAGAGGCGAAAAGGAGAAAAACGTAAAAAAACGTGAAAAAAAAGTAAGAGGAAGAGAAGGGAAAAAAAGGTGGAAATGGGTTTAAAAGTGATTTCGGCAGAGAAATATATATATATATATATATATATATATATATATATATATATATATATATATATATGCGCACACACACACATAGATATAAACGTATTCTCCGTTGAGATATTGCAGCCGCTGCTGTGTCCAGGCCCAGGAGCCTTAGCACTGTGCTGTGATGTCACTCAATACCACTGACATCACTAGGTGTAAACAACATCTCTCCTTTGCTGTGTATGTGACTATGGAGCTGTTTGGTGATGTCGTCTATTACGGCCTTCATAGAAGCAACAGGAGATTGTTGCATCCATCTTGAACCCTCAGAACTACAGTGCTATGATGTCACTCACTTCCACAGGCCTTGCAGAGTGTAAACAACAACAACCCAGCTTTGTTGTGTATGTAACCATAGGGATTTGTGATGTCACCTAGAACCTTCACAGCAGCGACAGCTTTATGAGGAGCATCAGCACTGCTCTGCCTGAGCAGAACCATCACCGCCATAGGTTGTCAAATAACCCGGATTTAACCCACACAGGTAAGTCCAATGGGGTGCAGGCATGTCCTCTATGCTTACAGCTTCCCGTGGGTGTTGGTTTGATACCGTTTGGGGACAGCCAAGGAGGCATCTGCAGGCAACAAAGGTAGGTGTGTGCTTGTGTGTGTGTTTCCTATGCAGATCCTAAGCCCAGTGTCACATGCAAGTAGGAGGAGTAAGAAGGGTTCCTGGCAAATCCGGGTTATGGATTGCATTTAAAAAGGCCCCGTGGGAGTGCAATGGGCCCCTGTCTTGCTGCTTAGCAATAATGGTATGGGTTTAGGTTCTGCTGTGTGTACTGGTGGTTGACTGCCCCCCAGCCCAGAGTGTGCATGGAAAATTGTCTGGCAGCCTCCCTGACAGCAAGCAGTGATAGTGCCCATGAAGGGGACCTTGTTGGGCCCGCCCCTTTCACGGTTATCGCTTCTCGGCCTTTTGGCTAAGATCAAGTGTAGTATCTGTTCTTATCAGTTTAATATCTGATACGTCCCCTATCTGGGGACCATATATTAAATGGATTTTTGAGAACGGGGGCCGATTTCGAAGCTTGCTTCCGTCGCCCTATGCATTGACCCGATATGGCAGTATCTTCGGGTACAGTGCACCACCCCCTTACAGGGTTAAAAAGAAAGATTCCTACTTTCATTGCTACCTGCTTGCTGGCTAGCCAGCTAGCCAGCCCTGTGGGCCTTGCTGCTGCTGCAGCCAAAAAACAAAAGGTGGTGCTGCTGCTGCTTCTGCTGCTTCTGCTTCTGCTTGTGTCTGGCCCCTGTTGGAGCGTCCAGGCACAGGACTTCTGCTGCTGCTGACTAAATGGCCTCCTTAATTGGATCATTTGAGTAGCCAGCACACCTGTGCAGGTAGGGCATGACATGATAGGCAGCTGCCTTGATAGCGGGTGGGTGCTGAATGTTCCTAATTGACAAAATAAGATTAATGCTTATGAAGAAATATAAAATCTCATCCCTTCCCCAATATCGCGCCACACCCCTACCCCTTAATTCCCTGGTTGAACTTGATGGACATATGTCTTTTTTCGACCGTACTAACTATGTAACTATGTAACATAACATGGGGGGGGTCTCCTGGCTGTTCACACAGGTGTGTCATTGCTGTACATTGACCATGCATTGCTTCTGTGGTATTGCAAAGGCAAAGACAAATGCTTCCAGCCATCCATTGCACTAATGGATTGGTCATCAGCTGGCTGTCTATGTCCCGCATCAATATAGACCAAAGTACAGAGGGTTAGGCTATGCTATTGTGCACCTACCTGATGCATCAGAAGGTGCGAGGCCCTTGCTAAATTCTGTGCACAGACTTTGAGATCTATGCTTTAGACTGTATCTAAACCTGCTCCAACATGGACTGACATTCTGGCCTACTTTCAGCCGATGCGACTTGTCTGTCGCTGAACAGTCGCTTTTTATGTATTCAGCACCTATGTATAATGTTGTAAAAATGCTCTAGAAGCTAAAGTCGCAGAAATGTCACACATATTTGGCCTGCAACTTTCTGTGCGACAAATTCAGACAGGAAAAATCAGTATAAATCCTTAGAAAATTATCCCCCAGTGTCTCCATCTGCTGGCGGTATTGAATAAGCATTGCTGCACTGATGGGGTATGCATTAGACGAAAAAAAAGAAGAAAAAGAAGAATAATACGCCCAGAAAAGAGGCGAAAAGGAGAAAAACGTAAAAAAACGTGAAAAAAAAGTAAGAGGAAGAGAAGGGAAAAAAAGGTGGAAATGGGTTTAAAAGTGATTTCGGCGGAGAAATATATATATATATATATATATATAATATATATATATATATATATGCGCACACACACACATAGATATAAACGTATTCTCCGTTGAGATATTGCAGCCGCTGCTGTGTCCAGGCCCAGGAGCCTTAGCACTGTGCTGTGATGTCACTCAATACCACTGACATCACTAGGTGTAAACAACATCTCTCCTTTGCTGTGTATGTGACTATGGAGCTGTTTGGTGATGTCGTCTATTACGGCCTTCATAGAAGCAACAGGAGATTGTTGCATCCATCTTGAACCCTCAGAACTACAGTGCTATGATGTCACTCACTTCCACAGGCCTTGCAGAGTGTAAACAACAACAACCCAGCTTTGTTGTGTATGTAACCATAGGGATTTGTGATGTCACCTAGAACCTTCACAGCAGCGACAGCTTTATGAGGAGCATCAGCACTGCTCTGCCTGAGCAGAACCATCACCGCCATAGGTTGTCAAATAACCCGGATTTAACCCACACAGGTAAGTCCAATGGGGTGCAGGCATGTCCTCTATGCTTACAGCTTCCCGTGGGTGTTGGTTTGATACCGTTTGGGGACAGCCAAGGAGGCATCTGCAGGCAACAAAGGTAGGTGTGTGCTTGTGTGTGTGTTTCCTATGCAGATCCTAAGCCCAGTGTCACATGCAAGTAGGAGGAGTAAGAAGGGTTCCTGGCAAATCCGGGTTATGGATTGCATTAAAAAAGGCCCCGTGGGAGTGCAATGGGCCCCTGTCTTGCTGCTTAGCAATAATGGTATGGGTTTAGGTTCTGCTGTGTGTACTGGTGTTTGACTGCCCCCCAGCCCAGAGTGTGCATGGAAAATTGTCTGGCAGCCTCCCTGACAGCAAGCAGTGATAGTGCCCATGAAGGGGACCTTGTTGGGCCCGCCCCTTTCACGGTTATCGCTTCTCGGCCTTTTGGCTAAGATCAAGTGTAGTATCTGTTCTTATCAGTTTAATATCTGATACGTCCCCTATCTGGGGACCATATATTAAATGGATTTTTGAGAACGGGGGCCGATTTCGAAGCTTGCTTCCGTCGCCCTATGCATTGACCCGATAATCTTCGGGTACAGTGCACCACCCCCTTACAGGGTTAAAAAGAAAGATTCCTACTTTCATTGCTACCTGCTTGCTGGCTAGCCAGCTAGCCAGCCCTGTGGGCCTTGCTGCTGCTGCAGCCAAAAAACAAAAGGTGGTGCTGCTGCTGCTTCTGCTGCTTCTGCTTCTGCTTGTGTCTGGCCCCTGTTGGAGCGTCCAGGCACAGGACTTCTGCTGCTGCTGACTAAATGGCCTCCTTAATTGGATCATTTGAGTAGCCAGCACACCTGTGCAGGTAGGGCATGACATGATAGGCAGCTGCCTTGATAGCGGGTGGGTGCTGAATGTTCCTAATTGACAAAATAAGATTAATGCTTATGAAGAAATATAAAATCTCATCCCTTCCCCAATATCGCGCCACACCCCTACCCCTTAATTCCCTGGTTGAACTTGATGGACATATGTCTTTTTTCGACCGTACTAACTATGTAACTATGTAACATAACATGGGGGGGGGGGGGGGGTCTCCTGGCTGTTCACACAGGTGTGTCATTGCTGTACATTGACCATGCATTGCTTCTGTGGTATTGCAAAGGCAAAGACAAATGCTTCCAGCCATCCATTGCACTAATGGATTGGTCATCAGCTGGCTGTCTATGTCCCGCATCAATATAGACCAAAGTACAGAGGGTTAGGCTATGCTATTGTGCACCTACCTGATGCATCAGAAGGTGCGAGGCCCTTGCTAAATTCTGTGCACAGACTTTGAGATCTATGCTTTAGACTGTATCTAAACCTGCTCCAACATGGACTGACATTCTGGCCTACTTTCAGCCGATGCGACTTGTCTGTCGCTGAACAGTCGCTTTTTATGTATTCAGCACCTATGTATAATGTTGTAAAAATGCTCTAGAAGCTAAAGTCGCAGAAATGTCACACATATTTGGCCTGCAACTTTCTGTGCGACAAATTCAGACAGGAAAAATCAGTATAAATCCTTAGAAAATTATCCCCCAGTGTCTCCATCTGCTGGCGGTATTGAATAAGCATTGCTGCACTGATGGGGTATGCATTAGACGAAAAAAAAGAAGAAAAAGAAGAATAATACGCCCAGAAAAGAGGCGAAAAGGAGAAAAACGTAAAAAAACGTGAAAAAAAAGTAAGAGGAAGAGAAGGGAAAAAAAGGTGGAAATGGGTTTAAAAGTGATTTCGGCAGAGAAATATATATATATATATATATATATATATAGCAAAAAGATAAAGGCAGCACCTCAGTTGTCCAGAGTAGGAGAAGAAAATGAAAAAGGAGATGGGGTGCACGCATTCCTAGAACCTGGGTCCACTGGTTCCTCAATCCAGAGAAGTAAAGATGATGCAGCACTCCACAATAATGCATAAGGTGGTGTTTATTCCAGCATGTGCAAAGACAACGTTTCACCAGTCTCTCACTGGCTTTCTCAAGTAACTGATAGTGACATAGGTGGGTATAAATAGACCCCCCATTCGGTCATGTGACATAATTAGCAAAACAATTTACATAAGTAAACCAGGTGCATACAAAATCACAGTGAATATCTTGAACATTACATAACGTATAAAGTATCAAAGTGTATATACATGCTACTTTATACGTTATGTAATGTTCAAGATATTCACTGTGATTTTGTATGCACCTGGTTTACTTATGTAAATTGTTTTGCTAATTATGTCACATGACCGAATGGGGGGTCTATTTATACCCACCTATGTCACTATCAGTTACTTGAGAAAGCCAGTGAGAGACTGGTGAAACGTTGTCTTTGCACATGCTGGAATAAACACCACCTTATGCATTATTGTGGAGTGCTGCATCATCTTTACTTCTCTGGATTGAGGAACCAGTGGACCCAGGTTCTAGGAATGCGTGCACCCCATCTCCTTTTTCATTTTCTTCTCCTACTCTGGACAACTGAGGTGCTGCCTTTATCTTTTTGCTGTTTGAAGGTCGACAGGCGTGCACCCAGGTACATCATGGATACACAGATGGATACTAATATAGAAACAATCTCTACTCCGCATTCCACAGATGTGTTTTCCTATAGCAAAGTGGACGCTGATCGTATCTTGGGGAGTTTGACAATCAACACCTCTTTTTTACATAACCCATCCAAAATTGATTTAAAACGGTCCTACGAAAGTGAGACCAAGAAACTACTCACTGTTCAACTCCATCTTTCTACCCTAAGTGAATACTACCGCACCAGGAGAATTCCGAGAGGCATGAGAGCCCAACCTAGGACCAACGCATTTACCAATGACACAGATTTTCGTACTTGTTATGAAGCTATTTCCAACAAATATTCACTGGATCTTATACTTCTGAACATAGAATTTTTGCAACGTGATATGGCTACACTAAAAACTAAAGTAACCGAGGTAGAACTAGCACTAAAAGCATCCCTCACAGAGGAGGAATGGCGTGACCTATCTGACAAACAACAAGCATATTTGGAGAAACAACGCGTACAGATTGAGGAAACAAAAAGACATAAATGGTTCCGTGACTGCCAGGACTACACTAATGGACATGTTTATACTTGGGAAAATACCGTATCTACTTACAAAAGATTTCAAAAGAGAAATGAGACAGACATAGAAGATGGAACAGTAAGACAAGAACAACAAGGACATAACCGACAAAACAAGCAGAATCCTTTTTTAGTGCATATGCCGCCCGTCGGGGGCGGCCAAGAAGAGGAGGGCGCAAACACCAACGAGGTCGCAAAAACCAGAGCACAGAAGTCGGGTCGTACCCAACAGCACAAGCAAACTCAACAACAAAGGAAGAAGTAACACCAAAAAAAGCAGAGACTGTGGTAAATATCTCCTCTACTATACTTACTGAACAACAATTGTCTTTATTGTCAAAAGGTCTCAGTTTTTGCCCCAATGTACATAATGATTGGTTCCAATTAGAACTTGATTTTGTGAACTTTATCCGCAGTTTAAAACTGAAAATATGGTTTAGCCAAAACCCATTTGAGTCCTCTGGTACACAGGCATTGCCTAACCAGAAGACCCATGGGTTTATATTTAAAGATTATGATCTACCTTCTAAAAGTGAGTTTCAACCACCCATTGAATCACATGTCATTTCTACTTTTATTGATTGTGTTAAACGTGAATTTACGCATATCAAAGAACAACAGACATTACTCAAACACCCCAATATGACACATGGAGAAATCATAGCCATGCAAGAACTGATCCAAAACCACAATTTAATCATTAAACCTGCAGATAAGGGTGGTGGAATTGTGGTGATGGACAGGAGTACTTACCTTAATGAGGCACATAGACAACTAGGTGATAGGGAAGTGTATGAATTACTCCAGAATGACCCTAAAAAATCCATGCTACGGAAATTGAATGGGATACTCGACAAGGCGGCCGATGATCTCATCATAGATAAAAAACTTAAGGAATTTCTGTTTATTGAACACCCGGTTACCCCATTACTTTACTTACTCCCCAAAATACATAAACGGTTGAAAGACCCTCCCGGCAGACCAATAGTCTCAGGGAGAGGGTCACTATCCAACCATGTTTCAATTTTTTTGGATAAGGTACTCAGACCCCTGGCCACAGGTACAAAATCTTTCTTGAGGGATACCATGCACTTTTTATCAGTGATTCAACCATTACATATACCAGATGATGCCATTATAGCCTCGTTTGATATAGTCTCACTTTACACCTCAATTCAACATGACAGGGGCTTCAGAGCAGTGAGCAATGCTCTAAAAAAACTCCAATTAACCAATATGCAAAATGACTTCATTTTACAGCTACTATCATTTGTATTGGAGAATAATTATTTTTCCTTCAATGATGAATTCTATATTCAAAAACGGGGGACCGCTATGGGCAGCAACGTAGCGCCTACATACGCAAACATTGTTATGGCCGAGTTTGAGGAGGAGTACGTCTATGTATCCCACCACTCCAGTCACTTACTGGGGTGGTGGAGGTACATAGATGATATCTTCATCATCTGGACAGGGGGACCAGAGGAATTACTAAATTTCCAGAAGTATCTCAATAACATTGACACCAATTTGCAATTTACCTTATCTTTTTCCGACAACACCGTCAATTTTCTAGACACACAAGTGACCATTCGCAATAACAGACTCTCCACAGACATTTATTATAAACCTACAGATTGTAACACCCTTCTGAAATTCGAATCTTCACACCCCAGACCCATGATATCTTCATTACCTTACAGCCAACTTTTAAGAGCTAGTCGAATTACAGACACAGAGGATAAATTTGAGACGGCAGTAGATCATATGGTTAAACTCTTCAGAGATAGAGGATACCCAGCGGGCATCATCTCAAAACATGTACAGAGGGTAAAAACCGAGAGGAGACTAGGCAAATCTCAATCTCACAAAAAAGACCAACTTAACCGTATACCCTTTATTTCCACATATAATGAAACATCCAATAAGATATCTAGAGCCATAAAAAAACACTGGCACCTTGTTAAAAACAATTTTCCCCAGATAAAAGAATTCCAAATCCCCCCTTTAATGTCTTACCGTAGGTCACGGAACCTTAGGGACCACCTGATTAAAGCTGACATCGCAGGTCCTAGAAAGAATCAGAAATATATGTCTATCAAATCCAAAGGATGTTTTCCATGCCTCAGATGCGTTAGTTGTAAATATATTAATAAGGGCAATACATTTATACATCCACAAACCAAGAAGGAATATCCCATTAAATTTTACCTGACATGTGAAAGTGATCATGTCATCTATATACTTTGGTGTCCTTGCAATTTGATTTATGTGGGGGAAACAAAGAACGATTTCCGAACCCGCCTAAACCAACACAGATACTCTATAAGAAAAAAGCGTATGGACTTACCGGTGTCCAAACATTTCACTGAAGCTAAACATATGGAATCTGAACTTAGGGGCATGTTGGTCGATCACATCCCCCCACCAACGAGGGGCGGTGATCGCATAACCATGCTCAAAACCAGAGAACTTAGATGGATACACAACCTCGATTGTTTGAAACCAAAAGGACTCAATGTGGAGTTCACAGTGCTTCCTAAAATGCTTAAACGTTGATTGACCTAGCCCCTTGACAATCAGCTTCCCCACCAAGCTGTAGGTGATAGTGATAGGTATCACACCATTTGTATATATTACCATATATTATATCAATTTTAATTATGCTACTCTCTTTTGTTTTTAGACCACTTACACACCGGGTACTTGCCATGATGCCGTCCACCAATTCGGAGTTTACTCCATATCTATCATTGGATTTCATACTGGACTATACAATCTATCCATTCACCTTTCCTCTTCTCATTATGCGATAATTTTCATCCAGGTAACTTTATTCCCCTTTATAACATTGTTCTTATATCTATTCTCTACTCAATCTTCTTGGGCAACATTCCCTTCTGCACACTTGCCTTCATACACCTGTACCATCTACTTTACTGTTTTGTGTCGTACCAACCACACTTCATATCCTCAGAGCTCCGGCATGACTGCTCTTATGAATGAGGGACCCATATAGACACATGTCTGCAATAGTGTGTGGGATGAGGGGTCTAGGTCGGCCAGTGGCTACGGTTGGTTTTTTTTCTGACAGCAGCCACTCGACTTGGTGCTGAGTATGCACATGTCCATGAGCATCTCTCTTTGACACCCCCCTCGTATATCCCTTATACACACTAGACAGGGTTGTCTATGTCCGTGAGATATATATGTGACCTTCTGTGTATGTGGGAGCCTCTAATGTGATCCTATACAACATGGCATTCACATTCTTTTCTTTTTTCAGTTTTACTACCTAGAGCGCACAGTTGGTACCGATACACGCACAGTGATCTGGAGCATGGGATCGGTTCACATACACCGACAGCTCAACGAAATATGATGGTTGACAGGACCTGTGGTCGGTTCAAACACACCGACAGGACAAATATGCCAAGATGTCTATCCTATCTAGGAGACTTGCGTGTGCTCATAAATAAGGGATGCCCACTCCTCTCCTTTTTTTCTTTATGCCTCTGTGTGGATACCTGTTGCCAAGGACAACGACAGACGGAACAGGTCCCCCCACTCTCTTTTTTTCCCTATGGGGATTTCACATTCTCTTCCTCACAACAACACCCACGAATGGTGAATAGACTTACTAATTACTCACCTCAGAAAAAGCCCCGCATGGATACGCTCATCGCTCACTACCTCTGAAGCTGCTGAGTAGTCCCAGTTGCAAGGTCGCTAAGGTACGGACGCACTGGTTGCCAAGGACGCGACTCACAGTACGCATGAGCAGCTCATTCTCTACATTCCACAGGCCCATTACGCATGCGCTAATGACGGAGAGAGGTTTCCATGGTAGCAATGACGTCATTTAGACGCCGCTACCTCCTCTCAACCCGGAAGCGTTGCTAACAGCCGCGAATCTCTTCAGTATCACGCTGGATCGGCGTCTCTGCAACACAGGCATCATGGCGAGGAAACCGGAAGCATTTCACGTCTACACGCCCCTGCATGTATACTTATGTTATTTTCACACTTTATATGATCAGTATCTAATCTCTGATCACTGTATTACATGTATATACACTTTGATACTTTATACGTTATGTAATGTTCAAGATATTCACTGTGATTTTGTATGCACCTGGTTTACTTATGTAAATTGTTTTGCTAATTATGTCACATGACCGAATGGGGGGTCTATTTATACCCACCTATGTCACTATCAGTTACTTGAGAAAGCCAGTGAGAGACTGGTGAAACGTTGTCTTTGCACATGCTGGAATAAACACCACCTTATGCATTATTGTGGAGTGCTGCATCATCTTTACTTCTCTATATATATATATATATATATATATATATGCGCACACACACACATAGATATAAACGTATTCTCCGTTGAGATATTGCAGCCGCTGCTGTGTCCAGGCCCAGGAGCCTTAGCACTGTGCTGTGATGTCACTCAATACCACTGACATCACTAGGTGTAAACAACATCTCTCCTTTGCTGTGTATGTGACTATGGAGCTGTTTGGTGATGTCGTCTATTACGGCCTTCATAGAAGCAACAGGAGATTGTTGCATCCATCTTGAACCCTCAGAACTACAGTGCTATGATGTCACTCACTTCCACAGGCCTTGCAGAGTGTAAACAACAACAACCCAGCTTTGTTGTGTATGTAACCATAGGGATTTGTGATGTCACCTAGAACCTTCACAGCAGCGACAGCTTTATGAGGAGCATCAGCACTGCTCTGCCTGAGCAGAACCATCACCGCCATAGGTTGTCAAATAACCCGGATTTAACCCACACAGGTAAGTCCAATGGGGTGCAGGCATGTCCTCTATGCTTACAGCTTCCCGTGGGTGTTGGTTTGATACCGTTTGGGGACAGCCAAGGAGGCATCTGCAGGCAACAAAGGTAGGTGTGTGCTTGTGTGTGTGTTTCCTATGCAGATCCTAAGCCCAGTGTCACATGCAAGTAGGAGGAGTAAGAAGGGTTCCTGGCAAATCCGGGTTATGGATTGCATTTAAAAAGGCCCCGTGGGAGTGCAATGGGCCCCTGTCTTGCTGCTTAGCAATAATGGTATGGGTTTAGGTTCTGCTGTGTGTACTGGTGGTTGACTGCCCCCCAGCCCAGAGTGTGCATGGAAAATTGTCTGGCAGCCTCCCTGACAGCAAGCAGTGATAGTGCCCATGAAGGGGACCTTGTTGGGCCCGCCCCTTTCACGGTTATCGCTTCTCGGCCTTTTGGCTAAGATCAAGTGTAGTATCTGTTCTTATCAGTTTAATATCTGATACGTCCCCTATCTGGGGACCATATATTAAATGGATTTTTGAGAACGGGGGCCGATTTCGAAGCTTGCTTCCGTCGCCCTATGCATTGACCCGATATGGCAGTATCTTCGGGTACAGTGCACCACCCCCTTACAGGGTTAAAAAGAAAGATTCCTACTTTCATTGCTACCTGCTTGCTGGCTAGCCAGCTAGCCAGCCCTGTGGGCCTTGCTGCTGCTGCAGCCAAAAAACAAAAGGTGGTGCTGCTGCTGCTTCTGCTGCTTCTGCTTCTGCTTGTGTCTGGCCCCTGTTGGAGCGTCCAGGCACAGGACTTCTGCTGCTGCTGACTAAATGGCCTCCTTAATTGGATCATTTGAGTAGCCAGCACACCTGTGCAGGTAGGGCATGACATGATAGGCAGCTGCCTTGATAGCGGGTGGGTGCTGAATGTTCCTAATTGACAAAATAAGATTAATGCTTATGAAGAAATATAAAATCTCATCCCTTCCCCAATATCGCGCCACACCCCTACCCCTTAATTCCCTGGTTGAACTTGATGGACATATGTCTTTTTTCGACCGTACTAACTATGTAACTATGTAACATAACATGGGGGGGGTCTCCTGGCTGTTCACACAGGTGTGTCATTGCTGTACATTGACCATGCATTGCTTCTGTGGTATTGCAAAGGCAAAGACAAATGCTTCCAGCCATCCATTGCACTAATGGATTGGTCATCAGCTGGCTGTCTATGTCCCGCATCAATATAGACCAAAGTACAGAGGGTTAGGCTATGCTATTGTGCACCTACCTGATGCATCAGAAGGTGCGAGGCCCTTGCTAAATTCTGTGCACAGACTTTGAGATCTATGCTTTAGACTGTATCTAAACCTGCTCCAACATGGACTGACATTCTGGCCTACTTTCAGCCGATGCGACTTGTCTGTCGCTGAACAGTCGCTTTTTATGTATTCAGCACCTATGTATAATGTTGTAAAAATGCTCTAGAAGCTAAAGTCGCAGAAATGTCACACATATTTGGCCTGCAACTTTCTGTGCGACAAATTCAGACAGGAAAAATCAGTATAAATCCTTAGAAAATTATCCCCCAGTGTCTCCATCTGCTGGCGGTATTGAATAAGCATTGCTGCACTGATGGGGTATGCATTAGACGAAAAAAAAGAAGAAAAAGAAGAATAATACGCCCAGAAAAGAGGCGAAAAGGAGAAAAACGTAAAAAAACGTGAAAAAAAAGTAAGAGGAAGAGAAGGGAAAAAAAGGTGGAAATGGGTTTAAAAGTGATTTCGGCGGAGAAATATATATATATATATATATATATATATATATATATATATATATATATATATGCGCACACACACACATAGATATAAACGTATTCTCCGTTGAGATATTGCAGCCGCTGCTGTGTCCAGGCCCAGGAGCCTTAGCACTGTGCTGTGATGTCACTCAATACCACTGACATCACTAGGTGTAAACAACATCTCTCCTTTGCTGTGTATGTGACTATGGAGCTGTTTGGTGATGTCGTCTATTACGGCCTTCATAGAAGCAACAGGAGATTGTTGCATCCATCTTGAACCCTCAGAACTACAGTGCTATGATGTCACTCACTTCCACAGGCCTTGCAGAGTGTAAACAACAACAACCCAGCTTTGTTGTGTATGTAACCATAGGGATTTGTGATGTCACCTAGAACCTTCACAGCAGCGACAGCTTTATGAGGAGCATCAGCACTGCTCTGCCTGAGCAGAACCATCACCGCCATAGGTTGTCAAATAACCCGGATTTAACCCACACAGGTAAGTCCAATGGGGTGCAGGCATGTCCTCTATGCTTACAGCTTCCCGTGGGTGTTGGTTTGATACCGTTTGGGGACAGCCAAGGAGGCATCTGCAGGCAACAAAGGTAGGTGTGTGCTTGTGTGTGTGTTTCCTATGCAGATCCTAAGCCCAGTGTCACATGCAAGTAGGAGGAGTAAGAAGGGTTCCTGGCAAATCCGGGTTATGGATTGCATTTAAAAAGGCCCCGTGGGAGTGCAATGGGCCCCTGTCTTGCTGCTTAGCAATAATGGTATGGGTTTAGGTTCTGCTGTGTGTACTGGTGGTTGACTGCCCCCCAGCCCAGAGTGTGCATGGAAAATTGTCTGGCAGCCTCCCTGACAGCAAGCAGTGATAGTGCCCATGAAGGGGACCTTGTTGGGCCCGCCCCTTTCACGGTTATCGCTTCTCGGCCTTTTGGCTAAGATCAAGTGTAGTATCTGTTCTTATCAGTTTAATATCTGATACGTCCCCTATCTGGGGACCATATATTAAATGGATTTTTGAGAACGGGGGCCGATTTCGAAGCTTGCTTCCGTCGCCCTATGCATTGACCCGATATGGCAGTATCTTCGGGTACAGTGCACCACCCCCTTACAGGGTTAAAAAGAAAGATTCCTACTTTCATTGCTACCTGCTTGCTGGCTAGCCAGCTAGCCAGCCCTGTGGGCCTTGCTGCTGCTGCAGCCAAAAAACAAAAGGTGGTGCTGCTGCTGCTTCTGCTGCTTCTGCTTCTGCTTGTGTCTGGCCCCTGTTGGAGCGTCCAGGCACAGGACTTCTGCTGCTGCTGACTAAATGGCCTCCTTAATTGGATCATTTGAGTAGCCAGCACACCTGTGCAGGTAGGGCATGACATGATAGGCAGCTGCCTTGATAGCGGGTGGGTGCTGAATGTTCCTAATTGACAAAATAAGATTAATGCTTATGAAGAAATATAAAATCTCATCCCTTCCCCAATATCGCGCCACACCCCTACCCCTTAATTCCCTGGTTGAACTTGATGGACATATGTCTTTTTTCGACCGTACTAACTATGTAACTATGTAACATAACATGGGGGGGGGGGGGGGGTCTCCTGGCTGTTCACACAGGTGTGTCATTGCTGTACATTGACCATGCATTGCTTCTGTGGTATTGCAAAGGCAAAGACAAATGCTTCCAGCCATCCATTGCACTAATGGATTGGTCATCAGCTGGCTGTCTATGTCCCGCATCAATATAGACCAAAGTACAGAGGGTTAGGCTATGCTATTGTGCACCTACCTGATGCATCAGAAGGTGCGAGGCCCTTGCTAAATTCTGTGCACAGACTTTGAGATCTATGCTTTAGACTGTATCTAAACCTGCTCCAACATGGACTGACATTCTGGCCTACTTTCAGCCGATGCGACTTGTCTGTCGCTGAACAGTCGCTTTTTATGTATTCAGCACCTATGTATAATGTTGTAAAAATGCTCTAGAAGCTAAAGTCGCAGAAATGTCACACATATTTGGCCTGCAACTTTCTGTGCGACAAATTCAGACAGGAAAAATCAGTATAAATCCTTAGAAAATTATCCCCCAGTGTCTCCATCTGCTGGCGGTATTGAATAAGCATTGCTGCACTGATGGGGTATGCATTAGACGAAAAAAAAGAAGAAAAAGAAGAATAATACGCCCAGAAAAGAGGCGAAAAGGAGAAAAACGTAAAAAAAACGTGAAAAAAAAGTAAGAGGAAGAGAAGGGAAAAAAAGGTGGAAATGGGTTTAAAAGTGATTTCGGCGGAGAAATATATATATATATATATATATATATGCGCACACACACACATAGATATAAACGTATTCTCCGTTGAGATATTGCAGCCGCTGCTGTGTCCAGGCCCAGGAGCCTTAGCACTGTGCTGTGATGTCACTCAATACCACTGACATCACTAGGTGTAAACAACATCTCTCCTTTGCTGTGTATGTGACTATGGAGCTGTTTGGTGATGTCGTCTATTACGGCCTTCATAGAAGCAACAGGAGATTGTTGCATCCATCTTGAACCCTCAGAACTACAGTGCTATGATGTCACTCACTTCCACAGGCCTTGCAGAGTGTAAACAACAACAACCCAGCTTTGTTGTGTATGTAACCATAGGGATTTGTGATGTCACCTAGAACCTTCACAGCAGCGACAGCTTTATGAGGAGCATCAGCACTGCTCTGCCTGAGCAGAACCATCACCGCCATAGGTTGTCAAATAACCCGGATTTAACCCACACAGGTAAGTCCAATGGGGTGCAGGCATGTCCTCTATGCTTACAGCTTCCCGTGGGTGTTGGTTTGATACCGTTTGGGGACAGCCAAGGAGGCATCTGCAGGCAACAAAGGTAGGTGTGTGCTTGTGTGTGTGTTTCCTATGCAGATCCTAAGCCCAGTGTCACATGCAAGTAGGAGGAGTAAGAAGGGTTCCTGGCAAATCCGGGTTATGGATTGCATTTAAAAAGGCCCCGTGGGAGTGCAATGGGCCCCTGTCTTGCTGCTTAGCAATAATGGTATGGGTTTAGGTTCTGCTGTGTGTACTGGTGGTTGACTGCCCCCCAGCCCAGAGTGTGCATGGAAAATTGTCTGGCAGCCTCCCTGACAGCAAGCAGTGATAGTGCCCATGAAGGGGACCTTGTTGGGCCCGCCCCTTTCACGGTTATCGCTTCTCGGCCTTTTGGCTAAGATCAAGTGTAGTATCTGTTCTTATCAGTTTAATATCTGATACGTCCCCTATCTGGGGACCATATATTAAATGGATTTTTGAGAACGGGGGCCGATTTCGAAGCTTGCTTCCGTCGCCCTATGCATTGACCCGATATGGCAGTATCTTCGGGTACAGTGCACCACCCCCTTACAGGGTTAAAAAGAAAGATTCCTACTTTCATTGCTACCTGCTTGCTGGCTAGCCAGCTAGCCAGCCCTGTGGGCCTTGCTGCTGCTGCAGCCAAAAAACAAAAGGTGGTGCTGCTGCTGCTTCTGCTGCTTCTGCTTCTGCTTGTGTCTGGCCCCTGTTGGAGCGTCCAGGCACAGGACTTCTGCTGCTGCTGACTAAATGGCCTCCTTAATTGGATCATTTGAGTAGCCAGCACACCTGTGCAGGTAGGGCATGACATGATAGGCAGCTGCCTTGATAGCGGGTGGGTGCTGAATGTTCCTAATTGACAAAATAAGATTAATGCTTATGAAGAAATATAAAATCTCATCCCTTCCCCAATATCGCGCCACACCCCTACCCCTTAATTCCCTGGTTGAACTTGATGGACATATGTCTTTTTTCGACCGTACTAACTATGTAACTATGTAACATAACATGGGGGGGGGGGGGGTCTCCTGGCTGTTCACACAGGTGTGTCATTGCTGTACATTGACCATGCATTGCTTCTGTGGTATTGCAAAGGCAAAGACAAATGCTTCCAGCCATCCATTGCACTAATGGATTGGTCATCAGCTGGCTGTCTATGTCCCGCATCAATATAGACCAAAGTACAGAGGGTTAGGCTATGCTATTGTGCACCTACCTGATGCATCA
Source organism: Hyla sarda (assembly GCF_029499605.1). NCBI lineage: Eukaryota > Metazoa > Chordata > Amphibia > Anura > Hylidae > Hyla > Hyla sarda. The sequence goes on from NW_026610419.1 coordinate 210,653, forward strand.
GAAGGTGCGAGGCCCTTGCTAAATTCTGTGCACAGACTTTGAGATCTATGCTTTAGACTGTATCTAAACCTGCTCCAACATGGACTGACATTCTGGCCTACTTTCAGCCGATGCGACTTGTCTGTCGCTGAACAGTCGCTTTTTATGTATTCAGCACCTATGTATAATGTTGTAAAAATGCTCTAGAAGCTAAAGTCGCAGAAATGTCACACATATTTGGCCTGCAACTTTCTGTGCGACAAATTCAGACAGGAAAAATCAGTATAAATCCTTAGAAAATTATCCCCCAGTGTCTCCATCTGCTGGCGGTATTGAATAAGCATTGCTGCACTGATGGGGTATGCATTAGACGAAAAAAAAGAAGAAAAAGAAGAATAATACGCCCAGAAAAGAGGCGAAAAGGAGAAAAACGTAAAAAAACGTGAAAAAAAAGTAAGAGGAAGAGAAGGGAAAAAAAGGTGGAAATGGGTTTAAAAGTGATTTCGGCGGAGAAATATATATATATATATATATATATATATATATATATATATATGCGCACACACACACATAGATATAAACGTATTCTCCGTTGAGATATTGCAGCCGCTGCTGTGTCCAGGCCCAGGAGCCTTAGCACTGTGCTGTGATGTCACTCAATACCACTGACATCACTAGGTGTAAACAACATCTCTCCTTTGCTGTGTATGTGACTATGGAGCTGTTTGGTGATGTCGTCTATTACGGCCTTCATAGAAGCAACAGGAGATTGTTGCATCCATCTTGAACCCTCAGAACTACAGTGCTATGATGTCACTCACTTCCACAGGCCTTGCAGAGTGTAAACAACAACAACCCAGCTTTGTTGTGTATGTAACCATAGGGATTTGTGATGTCACCTAGAACCTTCACAGCAGCGACAGCTTTATGAGGAGCATCAGCACTGCTCTGCCTGAGAAGAACCATCACCGCCATAGGTTGTCAAATAACCCGGATTTAACCCACACAGGTAAGTCCAATGGGGTGCAGGCATGTCCTCTATGCTTACAGCTTCCCGTGGGTGTTGGTTTGATACCGTTTGGGGACAGCCAAGGAGGCATCTGCAGGCAACAAAGGTAGGTGTGTGCTTGTGTGTGTGTTTCCTATGCAGATCCTAAGCCCAGTGTCACATGCAAGTAGGAGGAGTAAGAAGGGTTCCTGGCAAATCCGGGTTATGGATTGCATTTAAAAAGGCCCCGTGGGAGTGCAATGGGCCCCTGTCTTGCTGCTTAGCAATAATGGTATGGGTTTAGGTTCTGCTGTGTGTACTGGTGGTTGACTGCCCCCCAGCCCAGAGTGTGCATGGAAAATTGTCTGGCAGCCTCCCTGACAGCAAGCAGTGATAGTGCCCATGAAGGGGACCTTGTTGGGCCCGCCCCTTTCACGGTTATCGCTTCTCGGCCTTTTGGCTAAGATCAAGTGTAGTATCTGTTCTTATCAGTTTAATATCTGATACGTCCCCTATCTGGGGACCATATATTAAATGGATTTTTGAGAACGGGGGCCGATTTCGAAGCTTGCTTCCGTCGCCCTATGCATTGACCCGATATGGCAGTATCTTCGGGTACAGTGCACCACCCCCTTACAGGGTTAAAAAGAAAGATTCCTACTTTCATTGCTACCTGCTTGCTGGCTAGCCAGCTAGCCAGCCCTGTGGGCCTTGCTGCTGCTGCAGCCAATAAACAAAAGGTGGTGCTGCTGCTGCTTCTGCTGCTTCTGCTTCTGCTTGTGTCTGGCCCCTGTTGGAGCGTCCAGGCACAGGACTTCTGCTGCTGCTGACTAAATGGCCTCCTTAATTGGATCATTTGAGTAGCCAGCACACCTGTGCAGGTAGGGCATGACATGATAGGCAGCTGCCTTGATAGCGGGTGGGTGCTGAATGTTCCTAATTGACAAAATAAGATTAATGCTTATGAAGAAATATAAAATCTCATCCCTTCCCCAATATCGCGCCACACCCCTACCCCTTAATTCCCTGGTTGAACGTGATGGACATATGTCTTTTTTCGACCGTACTAACTATGTAACTATGTAACATAACATGGGGGGGGGGGGGGTCTCCTGGCTGTTCACACAGGTGTGTCATTGCTGTACATTGACCATGCATTGCTTCTGTGGTATTGCAAAGGCAAAGACAAATGCTTCCAGCCATCCATTGCACTAATGGATTGGTCATCAGCTGGCTGTCTATGTCCCGCATCAATATAGACCAAAGTACAGAGGGTTAGGCTATGCTATTGTGCACCTACCTGATGCATCAGAAGGTGCGAGGCCCTTGCTAAATTCTGTGCACAGACTTTGAGATCTATGCTTTAGACTGTATCTAAACCTGCTCCAACATGGACTGACATTCTGGCCTACTTTCAGCCGATGCGACTTGTCTGTCGCTGAACAGTCGCTTTTTATGTATTCAGCACCTATGTATAATGTTGTAAAAATGCTCTAGAAGCTAAAGTCGCAGAAATGTCACACATATTTGGCCTGCAACTTTCTGTGCGACAAATTCAGACAGGAAAAATCAGTATAAATCCTTAGAAAATTATCCCCCAGTGTCTCCATCTGCTGGCGGTATTGAATAAGCATTGCTGCACTGATGGGGTATGCATTAGACGAAAAAAAAGAAGAAAAAGAAGAATAATACGCCCAGAAAAGAGGCGAAAAGGAGAAAAACGTAAAAAAACGTGAAAAAAAAGTAAGAGGAAGAGAAGGGAAAAAAAGGTGGAAATGGGTTTAAAAGTGATTTCGGCGGAGAAATATATATATATATATATATATATATATATATATATATATATATATATATATGCGCACACACACACATAGATATAAACGTATTCTCCGTTGAGATATTGCAGCCGCTGCTGTGTCCAGGCCCAGGAGCCTTAGCACTGTGCTGTGATGTCACTCAATACCACTGACATCACTAGGTGTAAACAACATCTCTCCTTTGCTGTGTATGTGACTATGGAGCTGTTTGGTGATGTCGTCTATTACGGCCTTCATAGAAGCAACAGGAGATTGTTGCATCCATCTTGAACCCTCAGAACTACAGTGCTATGATGTCACTCACTTCCACAGGCCTTGCAGAGTGTAAACAACAACAACCCAGCTTTGTTGTGTATGTAACCAAAGGGATTTGTGATGTCACCTAGAACCTTCACAGCAGCGACAGCTTTATGAGGAGCATCAGCACTGCTCTGCCTGAGCAGAACCATCACCGCCATAGGTTGTCAAATAACCCGGATTTAACCCACACAGGTAAGTCCAATGGGGTGCAGGCATGTCCTCTATGCTTACAGCTTCCCGTGGGTGTTGGTTTGATACCGTTTGGGGACAGCCAAGGAGGCATCTGCAGGCAACAAAGGTAGGTGTGTGCTTGTGTGTGTGTTTCCTATGCAGATCCTAAGCCCAGTGTCACATGCAAGTAGGAGGAGTAAGAAGGGTTCCTGGCAAATCCGGGTTATGGATTGCATTTAAAAAGGCCCCGTGGGAGTGCAATGGGCCCCTGTCTTGCTGCTTAGCAATAATGGTATGGGTTTAGGTTCTGCTGTGTGTACTGGTGGTTGACTGCCCCCCAGCCCAGAGTGTGCATGGAAAATTGTCTGGCAGCCTCCCTGACAGCAAGCAGTGATAGTGCCCATGAAGGGGACCTTGTTGGGCCCGCCCCTTTCACGGTTATCGCTTCTCGGCCTTTTGGCTAAGATCAAGTGTAGTATCTGTTCTTATCAGTTTAATATCTGATACGTCCCCTATCTGGGGACCATATATTAAATGGATTTTTGAGAACGGGGGCCGATTTCGAAGCTTGCTTCCGTCGCCCTATGCATTGACCCGATATGGCAGTATCTTCGGGTACAGTGCACCACCCCCTTACAGGGTTAAAAAGAAAGATTCCTACTTTCATTGCTACCTGCTTGCTGGCTAGCCAGCTAGCCAGCCCTGTGGGCCTTGCTGCTGCTGCAGCCAATAAACAAAAGGTGGTGCTGCTGCTGCTTCTGCTGCTTCTGCTTCTGCTTGTGTCTGGCCCCTGTTGGAGCGTCCAGGCACAGGACTTCTGCTGCTGCTGACTAAATGGCCTCCTTAATTGGATCATTTGAGTAGCCAGCACACCTGTGCAGGTAGGGCATGACATGATAGGCAGCTGCCTTGATAGCGGGTGGGTGCTGAATGTTCCTAATTGACAAAATAAGATTAATGCTTATGAAGAAATATAAAATCTCATCCCTTCCCCAATATCGCGCCACACCCCTACCCCTTAATTCCCTGGTTGAACGTGATGGACATATGTCTTTTTTCGACCGTACTAACTATGTAACTATGTAACATAACATGGGGGGGGGGGGGGTCTCCTGGCTGTTCACACAGGTGTGTCATTGCTGTACATTGACCATGCATTGCTTCTGTGGTATTGCAAAGGCAAAGACAAATGCTTCCAGCCATCCATTGCACTAATGGATTGGTCATCAGCTGGCTGTCTATGTCCCGCATCAATATAGACCAAAGTACAGAGGGTTAGGCTATGCTATTGTGCACCTACCTGATGCATCAGAAGGTGCGAGGCCCTTGCTAAATTCTGTGCACAGACTTTGAGATCTATGCTTTAGACTGTATCTAAACCTGCTCCAACATGGACTGACATTCTGGCCTACTTTCAGCCGATGCGACTTGTCTGTCGCTGAACAGTCGCTTTTTATGTATTCAGCACCTATGTATAATGTTGTAAAAATGCTCTAGAAGCTAAAGTCGCAGAAATGTCACACATATTTGGCCTGCAACTTTCTGTGCGACAAATTCAGACAGGAAAAATCAGTATAAATCCTTAGAAAATTATCCCCCAGTGTCTCCATCTGCTGGCGGTATTGAATAAGCATTGCTGCACTGATGGGGTATGCATTAGACGAAAAAAAAGAAGAAAAAGAAGAATAATACGCCCAGAAAAGAGGCGAAAAGGAGAAAAACGTAAAAAAACGTGAAAAAAAAGTAAGAGGAAGAGAAGGGAAAAAAAGGTGGAAATGGGTTTAAAAGTGATTTCGGCGGAGAATATATATATATATATATATATATATATATATATATATATATATGCGCACACACACACATAGATATAAACGTATTCTCCGTTGAGATATTGCAGCCGCTGCTGTGTCCAGGCCCAGGAGCCTTAGCACTGTGCTGTGATGTCACTCAATACCACTGACATCACTAGGTGTAAACAACATCTCTCCTTTGCTGTGTATGTGACTATGGAGCTGTTTGGTGATGTCGTCTATTACGGCCTTCATAGAAGCAACAGGAGATTGTTGCATCCATCTTGAACCCTCAGAACTACAGTGCTGTGATGTCACTCACTTCCACAGGCCTTGCAGAGTGTAAACAACAACAACCCAGCTTTGTTGTGTATGTAACCAAAGGGATTTGTGATGTCACCTAGAACCTTCACAGCAGCGACAGCTTTATGAGGAGCATCAGCACTGCTCTGCCTGAGCAGAACCATCACCGCCATAGGTTGTCAAATAACCCGGATTTAACCCACACAGGTAAGTCCAATGGGGTGCAGGCATGTCCTCTATGCTTACAGCTTCCCGTGGGTGTTGGTTTGATACCGTTTGGGGACAGCCAAGGAGGCATCTGCAGGCAACAAAGGTAGGTGTGTGCTTGTGTGTGTGTTTCCTATGCAGATCCTAAGCCCAGTGTCACATGCAAGTAGGAGGAGTAAGAAGGGTTCCTGGCAAATCCGGGTTATGGATTGCATTTAAAAAGGCCCCGTGGGAGTGCAATGGGCCCCTGTCTTGCTGCTTAGCAATAATGGTATGGGTTTAGGTTCTGCTGTGTGTACTGGTGGTTGACTGCCCCCCAGCCCAGAGTGTGCATGGAAAATTGTCTGGCAGCCTCCCTGACAGCAAGCAGTGATAGTGCCCATGAAGGGGACCTTGTTGGGCCCGCCCCTTTCACGGTTATCGCTTCTCGGCCTTTTGGCTAAGATCAAGTGTAGTATCTGTTCTTATCAGTTTAATATCTGATACGTCCCCTATCTGGGGACCATATATTAAATGGATTTTTGAGAACGGGGGCCGATTTCGAAGCTTGCTTCCGTCGCCCTATGCATTGACCCGATATGGCAGTATCTTCGGGTACAGTGCACCACCCCCTTACAGGGTTAAAAAGAAAGATTCCTACTTTCATTGCTACCTGCTTGCTGGCTAGCCAGCTAGCCAGCCCTGTGGGCCTTGCTGCTGCTGCAGCCAATAAACAAAAGGTGGTGCTGCTGCTGCTTCTGCTGCTTCTGCTTCTGCTTGTGTCTGGCCCCTGTTGGAGCGTCCAGGCACAGGACTTCTGCTGCTGCTGACTAAATGGCCTCCTTAATTGGATCATTTGAGTAGCCAGCACACCTGTGCAGGTAGGGCATGACATGATAGGCAGCTGCCTTGATAGCGGGTGGGTGCTGAATGTTCCTAATTGACAAAATAAGATTAATGCTTATGAAGAAATATAAAATCTCATCCCTTCCCCAATATCGCGCCACACCCCTACCCCTTAATTCCCTGGTTGAACGTGATGGACATATGTCTTTTTTCGACCGTACTAACTATGTAACTATGTAACATAACATGGGGGGGGGGGGGGTCTCCTGGCTGTTCACACAGGTGTGTCATTGCTGTACATTGACCATGCATTGCTTCTGTGGTATTGCAAAGGCAAAGACAAATGCTTCCAGCCATCCATTGCACTAATGGATTGGTCATCAGCTGGCTGTCTATGTCCCGCATCAATATAGACCAAAGTACAGAGGGTTAGGCTATGCTATTGTGCACCTACCTGATGCATCAGAAGGTGCGAGGCCCTTGCTAAATTCTGTGCACAGACTTTGAGATCTATGCTTTAGACTGTATCTAAACCTGCTCCAACATGGACTGACATTCTGGCCTACTTTCAGCCGATGCGACTTGTCTGTCGCTGAACAGTCGCTTTTTATGTATTCAGCACCTATGTATAATGTTGTAAAAATGCTCTAGAAGCTAAAGTCGCAGAAATGTCACACATATTTGGCCTGCAACTTTCTGTGCGACAAATTCAGACAGGAAAAATCAGTATAAATCCTTAGAAAATTATCCCCCAGTGTCTCCATCTGCTGGCGGTATTGAATAAGCATTGCTGCACTGATGGGGTATGCATTAGACGAAAAAAAAGAAGAAAAAGAAGAATAATACGCCCAGAAAAGAGGCGAGGAGAAAAACGTAAAAAAACGTGAAAAAAAAGTAAGAGGAAGAGAAGGGAAAAAAAGGTGGAAATGGGTTTAAAAGTGATTTCGGCGGAGAAATATATATATATATATATATATATATATATATATATATATATATATATGCGCACACACACACATAGATATAAACGTATTCTCCGTTGAGATATTGCAGCCGCTGCTGTGTCCAGGCCCAGGAGCCTTAGCACTGTGCTGTGATGTCACTCAATACCACTGACATCACTAGGTGTAAACAACATCTCTCCTTTGCTGTGTATGTGACTATGGAGCTGTTTGGTGATGTCGTCTATTACGGCCTTCATAGAAGCAACAGGAGATTGTTGCATCCATCTTGAACCCTCAGAACTACAGTGCTATGATGTCACTCACTTCCACAGGCCTTGCAGAGTGTAAACAACAACAACCCAGCTTTGTTGTGTATGTAACCAAAGGGATTTGTGATGTCACCTAGAACCTTCACAGCAGCGACAGCTTTATGAGGAGCATCAGCACTGCTCTGCCTGAGCAGAACCATCACCGCCATAGGTTGTCAAATAACCCGGATTTAACCCACACAGGTAAGTCCAATGGGGTGCAGGCATGTCCTCTATGCTTACAGCTTCCCGTGGGTGTTGGTTTGATACCGTTTGGGGACAGCCAAGGAGGCATCTGCAGGCAACAAAGGTAGGTGTGTGCTTGTGTGTGTGTTTCCTATGCAGATCCTAAGCCCAGTGTCACATGCAAGTAGGAGGAGTAAGAAGGGTTCCTGGCAAATCCGGGTTATGGATTGCATTTAAAAAGGCCCCGTGGGAGTGCAATGGGCCCCTGTCTTGCTGCTTAGCAATAATGGTATGGGTTTAGGTTCTGCTGTGTGTACTGGTGGTTGACTGCCCCCCAGCCCAGAGTGTGCATGGAAAATTGTCTGGCAGCCTCCCTGACAGCAAGCAGTGATAGTGCCCATGAAGGGGACCTTGTTGGGCCCGCCCCTTTCACGGTTATCGCTTCTCGGCCTTTTGGCTAAGATCAAGTGTAGTATCTGTTCTTATCAGTTTAATATCTGATACGTCCCCTATCTGGGGACCATATATTAAATGGATTTTTGAGAACGGGGGCCGATTTCGAAGCTTGCTTCCGTCGCCCTATGCATTGACCCGATATGGCAGTATCTTCGGGTACAGTGCACCACCCCCTTACAGGGTTAAAAAGAAAGATTCCTACTTTCATTGCTACCTGCTTGCTGGCTAGCCAGCTAGCCAGCCCTGTGGGCCTTGCTGCTGCTGCAGCCAATAAACAAAAGGTGGTGCTGCTGCTGCTTCTGCTGCTTCTGCTTCTGCTTGTGTCTGGCCCCTGTTGGAGCGTCCAGGCACAGGACTTCTGCTGCTGCTGACTAAATGGCCTCCTTAATTGGATCATTTGAGTAGCCAGCACACCTGTGCAGGTAGGGCATGACATGATAGGCAGCTGCCTTGATAGCGGGTGGGTGCTGAATGTTCCTAATTGACAAAATAAGATTAATGCTTATGAAGAAATATAAAATCTCATCCCTTCCCCAATATCGCGCCACACCCCTACCCCTTAATTCCCTGGTTGAACGTGATGGACATATGTCTTTTTTCGACCGTACTAACTATGTAACTATGTAACATAACATGGGGGGGGGGGGGGGGTCTCCTGGCTGTTCACACAGGTGTGTCATTGCTGTACATTGACCATGCATTGCTTCTGTGGTATTGCAAAGGCAAAGACAAATGCTTCCAGCCATCCATTGCACTAATGGATTGGTCATCAGCTGGCTGTCTATGTCCCGCATCAATATAGACCAAAGTACAGAGGGTTAGGCTATGCTATTGTGCACCTACCTGATGCATCAGAAGGTGCGAGGCCCTTGCTAAATTCTGTGCACAGACTTTGAGATCTATGCTTTAGACTGTATCTAAACCTGCTCCAACATGGACTGACATTCTGGCCTACTTTCAGCCGATGCGACTTGTCTGTCGCTGAACAGTCGCTTTTTATGTATTCAGCACCTATGTATAATGTTGTAAAAATGCTCTAGAAGCTAAAGTCGCAGAAATGTCACACATATTTGGCCTGCAACTTTCTGTGCGACAAATTCAGACAGGAAAAATCAGTATAAATCCTTAGAAAATTATCCCCCAGTGTCTCCATCTGCTGGCGGTATTGAATAAGCATTGCTGCACTGATGGGGTATGCATTAGACGAAAAAAAAGAAGAAAAAGAAGAATAATACGCCCAGAAAAGAGGCGAAAAGGAGAAAAACGTAAAAAAAACGTGAAAAAAAAGTAAGAGGAAGAGAAGGGAAAAAAAGGTGGAAATGGGTTTAAAAGTGATTTCGGCGGAGAAATATATATATATATATATATATATATATATATATATATATATATATGCGCACACACACACATAGATATAAACGTATTCTCCGTTGAGATATTGCAGCCGCTGCTGTGTCCAGGCCCAGGAGCCTTAGCACTGTGCTGTGATGTCACTCAATACCACTGACATCACTAGGTGTAAACAACATCTCTCCTTTGCTGTGTATGTGACTATGGAGCTGTTTGGTGATGTCGTCTATTACGGCCTTCATAGAAGCAACAGGAGATTGTTGCATCCATCTTGAACCCTCAGAACTACAGTGCTGTGATGTCACTCACTTCCACAGGCCTTGCAGAGTGTAAACAACAACAACCCAGCTTTGTTGTGTATGTAACCAAAGGGATTTGTGATGTCACCTAGAACCTTCACAGCAGCGACAGCTTTATGAGGAGCATCAGCACTGCTCTGCCTGAGCAGAACCATCACCGCCATAGGTTGTCAAATAACCCGGATTTAACCCACACAGGTAAGTCCAATGGGGTGCAGGCATGTCCTCTATGCTTACAGCTTCCCGTGGGTGTTGGTTTGATACCGTTTGGGGACAGCCAAGGAGGCATCTGCAGGCAACAAAGGTAGGTGTGTGCTTGTGTGTGTGTTTCCTATGCAGATCCTAAGCCCAGTGTCACATGCAAGTAGGAGGAGTAAGAAGGGTTCCTGGCAAATCCGGGTTATGGATTGCATTTAAAAAGGCCCCGTGGGAGTGCAATGGGCCCCTGTCTTGCTGCTTAGCAATAATGGTATGGGTTTAGGTTCTGCTGTGTGTACTGGTGGTTGACTGCCCCCCAGCCCAGAGTGTGCATGGAAAATTGTCTGGCAGCCTCCCTGACAGCAAGCAGTGATAGTGCCCATGAAGGGGACCTTGTTGGGCCCGCCCCTTTCACGGTTATCGCTTCTCGGCCTTTTGGCTAAGATCAAGTGTAGTATCTGTTCTTATCAGTTTAATGCTGGTGGGGATGGGTGCTGCATGGAGAATGCAGGTGTACCAGGGCTTTCCGGGGCTGGTTCTGAGGAATCAGCTCGACGGCTGCCCCGATGTGACCTGTTCCCTCCGGGTCTCGCCATGAGGCTGAGAGGGTCTAGAGCCGAGGTACTTTTGTGCCTCGGGGAGTGGTGACCCCGAGGTGCCGAAACTCACTGGGAGAATAGACTCACTGAGTTGAAGCACGGGCACCATAATCTCTTCACCTTGTGGCACTCACCTCTTGATTCCCGGCCTTCTGGCTAGGATCAGAGAAATTTTTATAGATCCGGCCGGATGTCCGGGCAGTATATCTGCACACATTCACTTATTTATTTCTTTTTTGTCTCACTGTGTCACTTTTTGCGTGTTGTGTGTTCACAGGATTTGTCAGGATGCGGTAGCCCTTCTGGGTGTCCCTCCTGGCGGTCTAGGGGAGGTGTGTGTGGCCATTAGGTTCCGCACCTCCCTGCAAACACCCCGGGTACTCCTGCTTTGGCAGGGTACCTACCGTAATCGGCTCTGCGGGCAGATACCTTGGCTAACGCCAAGGGGGATGCCGGGAGCATTTGTGGTCCCCTAGTAGCTTCGGCGAAAAGGGACATCGAACCTGGAACCTCGCAGGTACCTTTTGGTCCGGAGGCGAAGGGTAAGGTTTGTTGGGGGGCCTCTCTCCTATCGGAGAAGGGCTTGCGATAGACCGCATCCTTTGTGCACGTTTTTTTTAGTGTAACACGTTTGCACTTTTTCTTGCACTTTGGGTGAATCGAAAGCACGTTCCTCGGCTTTAGATAAAAAAAAAAAAAAAAAAAATCTGTTCTTATCAGTTTAATATCTGATACGTCCCCTATCTGGGGACCATATATTAAATGGATTTTTGAGAACGGGGGCCGATTTCGAAGCTTGCTTCCGTCGCCCTATGCATTGACCCGATATGGCAGTATCTTCGGGTACAGTGCACCACCCCCTTACAGGGTTTAAAAGAAAGATTCCTACTTTCATTGCTACCTGCTTGCTGGCTAGCCAGCTAGCCAGCCCTGTGGGCCTTGCTGCTGCTGCAGCCAATAAACAAAAGGTGGTGCTGCTGCTGCTTCTGCTGCTTCTGCTTCTGCTTGTGTCTGGCCCCTGTTGGAGCGTCCAGGCACAGGACTTCTGCTGCTGCTGACTAAATGGCCTCCTTAATTGGATCATTTGAGTAGCCAGCACACCTGTGCAGGTAGGGCATGACATGATAGGCAGCTGCCTTGATAGCGGGTGGGTGCTGAATGTTCCTAATTGACAAAATAAGATTAATGCTTATGAAGAAATATAAAATCTCATCCCTTCCCCAATATCGCGCCACACCCCTACCCCTTAATTCCCTGGTTGAACGTGATGGACATATGTCTTTTTTCGACCGTACTAACTATGTAACTATGTAACATAACATGGGGGGGGGGGGGGGGTCTCCTGGCTGTTCACACAGGTGTGTCATTGCTGTACATTGACCATGCATTGCTTCTGTGGTATTGCAAAGGCAAAGACAAATGCTTCCAGCCATCCATTGCACTAATGGATTGGTCATCAGCTGGCTGTCTATGTCCCGCATCAATATAGACCAAAGTACAGAGGGTTAGGCTATGCTATTGTGCACCTACCTGATGCATCAGAAGGTGCGAGGCCCTTGCTAAATTCTGTGCACAGACTTTGAGATCTATGCTTTAGACTGTATCTAAACCTGCTCCAACATGGACTGACATTCTGGCCTACTTTCAGCCGATGCGACTTGTCTGTCGCTGAACAGTCGCTTTTTATGTATTCAGCACCTATGTATAATGTTGTAAAAATGCTCTAGAAGCTAAAGTCGCAGAAATGTCACACATATTTGGCCTGCAACTTTCTGTGCGACAAATTCAGACAGGAAAAATCAGTATAAATCCTTAGAAAATTATCCCCCAGTGTCTCCATCTGCTGGCGGTATTGAATAAGCATTGCTGCACTGATGGGGTATGCATTAGACGAAAAAAAAGAAGAAAAAGAAGAATAATACGCCCAGAAAAGAGGCGAAAAGGAGAAAAACGTAAAAAAACGTGAAAAAAAAGTAAGAGGAAGAGAAGGGAAAAAAAGGTGGAAATGGGTTTAAAAGTGATTTCGGCGGAGAAATATATATATATATATATATATATATATATATATATATATATATATATGCGCACACACACACATAGATATAAACGTATTCTCCGTTGAGATATTGCAGCCGCTGCTGTGTCCAGGCCCAGGAGCCTTAGCACTGTGCTGTGATGTCACTCAATACCACTGACATCACTAGGTGTAAACAACATCTCTCCTTTGCTGTGTATGTGACTATGGAGCTGTTTGGTGATGTCGTCTATTACGGCCTTCATAGAAGCAACAGGAGATTGTTGCATCCATCTTGAACCCTCAGAACTACAGTGCTATGATGTCACTCACTTCCACAGGCCTTGCAGAGTGTAAACAACAACAACCCAGCTTTGTTGTGTATGTAACCAAAGGGATTTGTGATGTCACCTAGAACCTTCACAGCAGCGACAGCTTTATGAGGAGCATCAGCACTGCTCTGCCTGAGCAGAACCATCACCGCCATAGGTTGTCAAATAACCCGGATTTAACCCACACAGGTAAGTCCAATGGGGTGCAGGCATGTCCTCTATGCTTACAGCTTCCCGTGGGTGTTGGTTTGATACCGTTTGGGGACAGCCAAGGAGGCATCTGCAGGCAACAAAGGTAGGTGTGTGCTTGTGTGTGTGTTTCCTATGCAGATCCTAAGCCCAGTGTCACATGCAAGTAGGAGGAGTAAGAAGGGTTCCTGGCAAATCCGGGTTATGGATTGCATTTAAAAAGGCCCCGTGGGAGTGCAATGGGCCCCTGTCTTGCTGCTTAGCAATAATGGTATGGGTTTAGGTTCTGCTGTGTGTACTGGTGGTTGACTGCCCCCCAGCCCAGAGTGTGCATGGAAAATTGTCTGGCAGCCTCCCTGACAGCAAGCAGTGATAGTGCCCATGAAGGGGACCTTGTTGGGCCCGCCCCTTTCACGGTTATCGCTTCTCGGCCTTTTGGCTAAGATCAAGTGTAGTATCTGTTCTTATCAGTTTAATATCTGATACGTCCCCTATCTGGGGACCATATATTAAATGGATTTTTGAGAACGGGGGCCGATTTCGAAGCTTGCTTCCGTCGCCCTATGCATTGACCCGATATGGCAGTATCTTCGGGTACAGTGCACCACCCCCTTACAGGGTTAAAAAGAAAGATTCCTACTTTCATTGCTACCTGCTTGCTGGCTAGCCAGCTAGCCAGCCCTGTGGGCCTTGCTGCTGCTGCAGCCAATAAACAAAAGGTGGTGCTGCTGCTGCTTCTGCTGCTTCTGCTTCTGCTTGTGTCTGGCCCCTGTTGGAGCGTCCAGGCACAGGACTTCTGCTGCTGCTGACTAAATGGCCTCCTTAATTGGATCATTTGAGTAGCCAGCACACCTGTGCAGGTAGGGCATGACATGATAGGCAGCTGCCTTGATAGCGGGTGGGTGCTGAATGTTCCTAATTGACAAAATAAGATTAATGCTTATGAAGAAATATAAAATCTCATCCCTTCCCCAATATCGCGCCACACCCCTACCCCTTAATTCCCTGGTTGAACGTGATGGACATATGTCTTTTTTCGACCGTACTAACTATGTAACTATGTAACATAACATGGGGGGGGGGGGGTCTCCTGGCTGTTCACACAGGTGTGTCATTGCTGTACATTGACCATGCATTGCTTCTGTGGTATTGCAAAGGCAAAGACAAATGCTTCCAGCCATCCATTGCACTAATGGATTGGTCATCAGCTGGCTGTCTATGTCCCGCATCAATATAGACCAAAGTACAGAGGGTTAGGCTATGCTATTGTGCACCTACCTGATGCATCAGAAGGTGCGAGGCCCTTGCTAAATTCTGTGCACAGACTTTGAGATCTATGCTTTAGACTGTATCTAAACCTGCTCCAACATGGACTGACATTCTGGCCTACTTTCAGCCGATGCGACTTGTCTGTCGCTGAACAGTCGCTTTTTATGTATTCAGCACCTATGTATAATGTTGTAAAAATGCTCTAGAAGCTAAAGTCGCAGAAATGTCACACATATTTGGCCTGCAACTTTCTGTGCGACAAATTCAGACAGGAAAAATCAGTATAAATCCTTAGAAAATTATCCCCCAGTGTCTCCATCTGCTGGCGGTATTGAATAAGCATTGCTGCACTGATGGGGTATGCATTAGACGAAAAAAAAGAAGAAAAAGAAGAATAATACGCCCAGAAAAGAGGCGAAAAGGAGAAAAACGTAAAAAAACGTGAAAAAAAAGTAAGAGGAAGAGAAGGGAAAAAAAGGTGGAAATGGGTTTAAAAGTGATTTCGGCGGAGATATATATATATATATATATATATATATATATATATATATATATGCGCACACACACACACATAGATATAAACGTATTCTCCGTTGAGATATTGCAGCCGCTGCTGTGTCCAGGCCCAGGAGCCTTAGCACTGTGCTGTGATGTCACTCAATACCACTGACATCACTAGGTGTAAACAACATCTCTCCTTTGCTGTGTATGTGACTATGGAGCTGTTTGGTGATGTCGTCTATTACGGCCTTCATAGAAGCAACAGGAGATTGTTGCATCCATCTTGAACCCTCAGAACTACAGTGCTGTGATGTCACTCACTTCCACAGGCCTTGCAGAGTGTAAACAACAACAACCCAGCTTTGTTGTGTATGTAACCAAAGGGATTTGTGATGTCACCTAGAACCTTCACAGCAGCGACAGCTTTATGAGGAGCATCAGCACTGCTCTGCCTGAGCAGAACCATCACCGCCATAGGTTGTCAAATAACCCGGATTTAACCCACACAGGTAAGTCCAATGGGGTGCAGGCATGTCCTCTATGCTTACAGCTTCCCGTGGGTGTTGGTTTGATACCGTTTGGGGACAGCCAAGGAGGCATCTGCAGGCAACAAAGGTAGGTGTGTGCTTGTGTGTGTGTTTCCTATGCAGATCCTAAGCCCAGTGTCACATGCAAGTAGGAGGAGTAAGAAGGGTTCCTGGCAAATCCGGGTTATGGATTGCATTTAAAAAGGCCCCGTGGGAGTGCAATGGGCCCCTGTCTTGCTGCTTAGCAATAATGGTATGGGTTTAGGTTCTGCTGTGTGTACTGGTGGTTGACTGCCCCCCAGCCCAGAGTGTGCATGGAAAATTGTCTGGCAGCCTCCCTGACAGCAAGCAGTGATAGTGCCCATGAAGGGGACCTTGTTGGGCCCGCCCCTTTCACGGTTATCGCTTCTCGGCCTTTTGGCTAAGATCAAGTGTAGTATCTGTTCTTATCAGTTTAATATCTGATACGTCCCCTATCTGGGGACCATATATTAAATGGATTTTTGAGAACGGGGGCCGATTTCGAAGCTTGCTTCCGTCGCCCTATGCATTGACCCGATATGGCAGTATCTTCGGGTACAGTGCACCACCCCCTTACAGGGTTAAAAAGAAAGATTCCTACTTTCATTGCTACCTGCTTGCTGGCTAGCCAGCTAGCCAGCCCTGTGGGCCTTGCTGCTGCTGCAGCCAATAAACAAAAGGTGGTGCTGCTGCTGCTTCTGCTGCTTCTGCTTCTGCTTGTGTCTGGCCCCTGTTGGAGCGTCCAGGCACAGGACTTCTGCTGCTGCTGACTAAATGGCCTCCTTAATTGGATCATTTGAGTAGCCAGCACACCTGTGCAGGTAGGGCATGACATGATAGGCAGCTGCCTTGATAGCGGGTGGGTGCTGAATGTTCCTAATTGACAAAATAAGATTAATGCTTATGAAGAAATATAAAATCTCATCCCTTCCCCAATATCGCGCCACACCCCTACCCCTTAATTCCCTGGTTGAACGTGATGGACATATGTCTTTTTTCGACCGTACTAACTATGTAACTATGTAACATAACATGGGGGGGGGGGGGTCTCCTGGCTGTTCACACAGGTGTGTCATTGCTGTACATTGACCATGCATTGCTTCTGTGGTATTGCAAAGGCAAAGACAAATGCTTCCAGCCATCCATTGCACTAATGGATTGGTCATCAGCTGGCTGTCTATGTCCCGCATCAATATAGACCAAAGTACAGAGGGTTAGGCTATGCTATTGTGCACCTACCTGATGCATCAGAAGGTGCGAGGCCCTTGCTAAATTCTGTGCACAGACTTTGAGATCTATGCTTTAGACTGTATCTAAACCTGCTCCAACATGGACTGACATTCTGGCCTACTTTCAGCCGATGCGACTTGTCTGTCGCTGAACAGTCGGCTTTTTATGTATTCAGCACCTATGTATAATGTTGTAAAAATGCTCTAGAAGCTAAAGTCGCAGAAATGTCACACATATTTGGCCTGCAACTTTCTGTGCGACAAATTCAGACAGGAAAAATCAGTATAAATCCTTAGAAAATTATCCCCCAGTGTCTCCATCTGCTGGCGGTATTGAATAAGCATTGCTGCACTGATGGGGTATGCATTAGACGAAAAAAAAGAAGAAAAAGAAGAATAATACGCCCAGAAAAGAGGCGAAAAGGAGAAAAACGTAAAAAAACGTGAAAAAAAAGTAAGAGGAAGAGAAGGGAAAAAAAGGTGGAAATGGGTTTAAAAGTGATTTCGGCGGAGAAATATATATATATATATATATATATATATATATATATATATATATATATATGCGCACACACACACATAGATACGTATTCTCCGTTGAGATATTGCAGCCGCTGCTGTGTCCAGGCCCAGGAGCCTTAGCACTGTGCTGTGATGTCACTCAATACCACTGACATCACTAGGTGTAAACAACATCTCTCCTTTGCTGTGTATGTGACTATGGAGCTGTTTGGTGATGTCGTCTATTACGGCCTTCATAGAAGCAACAGGAGATTGTTGCATCCATCTTGAACCCTCAGAACTACAGTGCTATGATGTCACTCACTTCCACAGGCCTTGCAGAGTGTAAACAACAACAACCCAGCTTTGTTGTGTATGTAACCAAAGGGATTTGTGATGTCACCTAGAACCTTCACAGCAGCGACAGCTTTATGAGGAGCATCAGCACTGCTCTGCCTGAGCAGAACCATCACCGCCATAGGTTGTCAAATAACCCGGATTTAACCCACACAGGTAAGTCCAATGGGGTGCAGGCATGTCCTCTATGCTTACAGCTTCCCGTGGGTGTTGGTTTGATACCGTTTGGGGACAGCCAAGGAGGCATCTGCAGGCAACAAAGGTAGGTGTGTGCTTGTGTGTGTGTTTCCTATGCAGATCCTAAGCCCAGTGTCACATGCAAGTAGGAGGAGTAAGAAGGGTTCCTGGCAAATCCGGGTTATGGATTGCATTTAAAAAGGCCCCGTGGGAGTGCAATGGGCCCCTGTCTTGCTGCTTAGCAATAATGGTATGGGTTTAGGTTCTGCTGTGTGTACTGGTGGTTGACTGCCCCCCAGCCCAGAGTGTGCATGGAAAATTGTCTGGCAGCCTCCCTGACAGCAAGCAGTGATAGTGCCCATGAAGGGGACCTTGTTGGGCCCGCCCCTTTCACGGTTATCGCTTCTCGGCCTTTTGGCTAAGATCAAGTGTAGTATCTGTTCTTATCAGTTTAATATCTGATACGTCCCCTATCTGGGGACCATATATTAAATGGATTTTTGAGAACGGGGGCCGATTTCGAAGCTTGCTTCCGTCGCCCTATGCATTGACCCGATATGGCAGTATCTTCGGGTACAGTGCACCACCCCCTTACAGGGTTAAAAAGAAAGATTCCTACTTTCATTGCTACCTGCTTGCTGGCTAGCCAGCTAGCCAGCCCTGTGGGCCTTGCTGCTGCTGCAGCCAATAAACAAAAGGTGGTGCTGCTGCTGCTTCTGCTGCTTCTGCTTCTGCTTGTGTCTGGCCCCTGTTGGAGCGTCCAGGCACAGGACTTCTGCTGCTGCTGACTAAATGGCCTCCTTAATTGGATCATTTGAGTAGCCAGCACACCTGTGCAGGTAGGGCATGACATGATAGGCAGCTGCCTTGATAGCGGGTGGGTGCTGAATGTTCCTTATTGACAAAATAAGATTAATGCTTATGAAGAAATATAAAATCTCATCCCTTCCCCAATATCGCGCCACACCCCTACCCCTTAATTCCCTGGTTGAACGTGATGGACATATGTCTTTTTTCGACCGTACTAACTATGTAACTATGTAACATAACATGGGGGGGGGGGGGTCTCCTGGCTGTTCACACAGGTGTGTCATTGCTGTACATTGACCATGCATTGCTTCTGTGGTATTGCAAAGGCAAAGACAAATGCTTCCAGCCATCCATTGCACTAATGGATTGGTCATCAGCTGGCTGTCTATGTCCCGCATCAATATAGACCAAAGTACAGAGGGTTAGGCTATGCTATTGTGCACCTACCTGATGCATCAGAAGGTGCGAGGCCCTTGCTAAATTCTGTGCACAGACTTTGAGATCTATGCTTTAGACTGTATCTAAACCTGCTCCAACATGGACTGACATTCTGGCCTACTTTCAGCCGATGCGACTTGTCTGTCGCTGAACAGTCGCTTTTTATGTATTCAGCACCTATGTATAATGTTGTAAAAATGCTCTAGAAGCTAAAGTCGCAGAAATGTCACACATATTTGGCCTGCAACTTTCTGTGCGACAAATTCAGACAGGAAAAATCAGTATAAATCCTTAGAAAATTATCCCCCAGTGTCTCCATCTGCTGGCGGTATTGAATAAGCATTGCTGCACTGATGGGGTATGCATTAGACGAAAAAAAAGAAGAAAAAGAAGAATAATACGCCCAGAAAAGAGGCGAAAAGGAGAAAAACGTAAAAAAACGTGAAAAAAAAGTAAGAGGAAGAGAAGGGAAAAAAAGGTGGAAATGGGTTTAAAAGTGATTTCGGCGGAGAAATATATATATATATATATATATATATATATATATATATATATATGCGCACACACACACATAGATATAAACGTATTCTCCGTTGAGATATTGCAGCCGCTGCTGTGTCCAGGCCCAGGAGCCTTAGCACTGTGCTGTGATGTCACTCAATACCACTGACATCACTAGGTGTAAACAACATCTCTCCTTTGCTGTGTATGTGACTATGGAGCTGTTTGGTGATGTCGTCTATTACGGCCTTCATAGAAGCAACAGGAGATTGTTGCATCCATCTTGAACCCTCAGAACTACAGTGCTATGATGTCACTCACTTCCACAGGCCTTGCAGAGTGTAAACAACAACAACCCAGCTTTGTTGTGTATGTAACCAAAGGGATTTGTGATGTCACCTAGAACCTTCACAGCAGCGACAGCTTTATGAGGAGCATCAGCACTGCTCTGCCTGAGCAGAACCATCACCGCCATAGGTTGTCAAATAACCCGGATTTAACCCACACAGGTAAGTCCAATGGGGTGCAGGCATGTCCTCTATGCTTACAGCTTCCCGTGGGTGTTGGTTTGATACCGTTTGGGGACAGCCAAGGAGGCATCTGCAGGCAACAAAGGTAGGTGTGTGCTTGTGTGTGTGTTTCCTATGCAGATCCTAAGCCCAGTGTCACATGCAAGTAGGAGGAGTAAGAAGGGTTCCTGGCAAATCCGGGTTATGGATTGCATTTAAAAAGGCCCCGTGGGAGTGCAATGGGCCCCTGTCTTGCTGCTTAGCAATAATGGTATGGGTTTAGGTTCTGCTGTGTGTACTGGTGGTTGACTGCCCCCCAGCCCAGAGTGTGCATGGAAAATTGTCTGGCAGCCTCCCTGACAGCAAGCAGTGATAGTGCCCATGAAGGGGACCTTGTTGGGCCCGCCCCTTTCACGGTTATCGCTTCTCGGCCTTTTGGCTAAGATCAAGTGTAGTATCTGTTCTTATCAGTTTAATATCTGATACGTCCCCTATCTGGGGACCATATATTAAATGGATTTTTGAGAACGGGGGCCGATTTCGAAGCTTGCTTCCGTCGCCCTATGCATTGACCCGATATGGCAGTATCTTCGGGTACAGTGCACCACCCCCTTACAGGGTTAAAAAGAAAGATTCCTACTTTCATTGCTACCTGCTTGCTGGCTAGCCAGCTAGCCAGCCCTGTGGGCCTTGCTGCTGCTGCAGCCAATAAACAAAAGGTGGTGCTGCTGCTGCTTCTGCTGCTTCTGCTTCTGCTTGTGTCTGGCCCCTGTTGGAGCGTCCAGGCACAGGACTTCTGCTGCTGCTGACTAAATGGCCTCCTTAATTGGATCATTTGAGTAGCCAGCACACCTGTGCAGGTAGGGCATGACATGATAGGCAGCTGCCTTGATAGCGGGTGGGTGCTGAATGTTCCTAATTGACAAAATAAGATTAATGCTTATGAAGAAATATAAAATCTCATCCCTTCCCCAATATCGCGCCACACCCCTACCCCTTAATTCCCTGGTTGAACGTGATGGACATATGTCTTTTTTCGACCGTACTAACTATGTAACTATGTAACATAACATGGGGGGGGGGGGGTCTCCTGGCTGTTCACACAGGTGTGTCATTGCTGTACATTGACCATGCATTGCTTCTGTGGTATTGCAAAGGCAAAGACAAATGCTTCCAGCCATCCATTGCACTAATGGATTGGTCATCAGCTGGCTGTCTATGTCCCGCATCAATATAGACCAAAGTACAGAGGGTTAGGCTATGCTATTGTGCACCTACCTGATGCATCAGAAGGTGCGAGGCCCTTGCTAAATTCTGTGCACAGACTTTGAGATCTATGCTTTAGACTGTATCTAAACCTGCTCCAACATGGACTGACATTCTGGCCTACTTTCAGCCGATGCGACTTGTCTGTCGCTGAACAGTCGCTTTTTATGTATTCAGCACCTATGTATAATGTTGTAAAAATGCTCTAGAAGCTAAAGTCGCAGAAATGTCACACATATTTGGCCTGCAACTTTCTGTGCGACAAATTCAGACAGGAAAAATCAGTATAAATCCTTAGAAAATTATCCCCCAGTGTCTCCATCTGCTGGCGGTATTGAATAAGCATTGCTGCACTGATGGGGTATGCATTAGACGAAAAAAAAGAAGAAAAAGAAGAATAATACGCCCAGAAAAGAGGCGAAAAGGAGAAAAACGTAAAAAAACGTGAAAAAAAAGTAAGAGGAAGAGAAGGGAAAAAAAGGTGGAAATGGGTTTAAAAGTGATTTCGGCGGAGAAATATATATATATATATATATATATATATATATATATATGCGCACACACACACATAGATATAAACGTATTCTCCGTTGAGATATTGCAGCCGCTGCTGTGTCCAGGCCCAGGAGCCTTAGCACTGTGCTGTGATGTCACTCAATACCACTGACATCACTAGGTGTAAACAACATCTCTCCTTTGCTGTGTATGTGACTATGGAGCTGTTTGGTGATGTCGTCTATTACGGCCTTCATAGAAGCAACAGGAGATTGTTGCATCCATCTTGAACCCTCAGAACTACAGTGCTATGATGTCACTCACTTCCACAGGCCTTGCAGAGTGTAAACAACAACAACCCAGCTTTGTTGTGTATGTAACCAAAGGGATTTGTGATGTCACCTAGAACCTTCACAGCAGCGACAGCTTTATGAGGAGCATCAGCACTGCTCTGCCTGAGCAGAACCATCACCGCCATAGGTTGTCAAATAACCCGGATTTAACCCACACAGGTAAGTCCAATGGGGTGCAGGCATGTCCTCTATGCTTACAGCTTCCCGTGGGTGTTGGTTTGATACCGTTTGGGGACAGCCAAGGAGGCATCTGCAGGCAACAAAGGTAGGTGTGTGCTTGTGTGTGTGTTTCCTATGCAGATCCTAAGCCCAGTGTCACATGCAAGTAGGAGGAGTAAGAAGGGTTCCTGGCAAATCCGGGTTATGGATTGCATTTAAAAAGGCCCCGTGGGAGTGCAATGGGCCCCTGTCTTGCTGCTTAGCAATAATGGTATGGGTTTAGGTTCTGCTGTGTGTACTGGTGGTTGACTGCCCCCCAGCCCAGAGTGTGCATGGAAAATTGTCTGGCAGCCTCCCTGACAGCAAGCAGTGATAGTGCCCATGAAGGGGACCTTGTTGGGCCCGCCCCTTTCACGGTTATCGCTTCTCGGCCTTTTGGCTAGATCAAGTGTCTGGTCAGGAGGATCCTGGGAGTTTGTCCTACCTTTCCAAGGGGGGCTGCTACGAGGAACCGAAAAGGCGATCGACAAGATGGGTGTTCGCATCCGTTACCTTACATCCGGTGAAACGCGGATTCGTTTTTCCTTTCGCTTTGATGTTGATGAAGACAAGCAAGAACTCGTCCAACTTTCTTATTTTGTGAAAGAAACTCTCTACAAGCTTCTTGGGGTGAAGAAAGAGAACATCGTCTGTCTCAGAGATCCTCGGAAGGGCAGCTTCATCCTAACTCTGGACTCTGCTTATGCATGCCAGAATCTTTTTGAGAAGCTGAAAAGCAATCAAGACCTTGCTGAGCTTGATGGGATCACGGTCACAGTGTTGTATACTGGAGGCGATATTCCTCTAGTTGTGTGTATGCACAATCCCTTTGTGACTGTGTCCCATATTGAGCTCTTTTTGGGGAAATACTGCAGTTCTGTTAAGTATTCCCATAAGGTGATGAATTCAGAAGACCTATGGACGGGGAAACATAAGTTTTTTGTGAAAATGAAGGAGGATGCTACTGGCATTGGAGGGTTGTGTCATCCACCCTCCAACTTTTCTATCGGTCGGGATAAGGGCTATTTGTTTTATCCCGAGATGCCTACTTTTTGTAGGAAATGTAAGAAATTCGGACATACTATGGAAGTTTGCACGGACACTACAGTTCGCTGTGGTCGGTGCAATCAAGAAGGCCATGTTTCTAAGGACTGTGCTAAAATCGTCTGCAACATTTGTGGTGAAGAAGGCCATGCCTTTAAAGATTGCAGTCTCCGTTCCAGTGTAGCTAGATCGTGGGCTGACCGTGTAGCGGGGAGAGTGGGTGTAGTGCAAGCTGAAGTACCACCTGCGAAAGCACCCCAGCGGTCTGAGGCGCCTTCAGAAAAGCCGGCTGTAACTTCTCATGTCGTGGCGGAGCTTATGGACCTTTCTGCTGTGCCTGAGACAGAGGGGAGACCTTCTGTGGAGGGTTCTGGTGGTGGAGGGTCACTAGTGAGCAGTGAAGCCATGGAGGTTGGCGTGAAGGAGATCAAGCGGAAGAAGGAACTTGGAGATGAGCCACAACTTGGCATTAAACGGCCTGTCAAAAAAAGCTCAGACGAATGTGAGGACAGTCAACATGCATGGAGGCCTTCTATAAGATCAGCGTCCGATCCAAAAAATATCAAAGAGTTCGAAAGCCCGGAGTCACCTGTGGGTTTCATATCGGACTCAAACTCCAGTAGCGAATAGCTTCCTTAAAGTGCTCCTCTCTTAATGTGAGAGGTCTAAAGAGCCCTACGAGAAGGGCTGCTTTGTTTAGTTTTTTAGAGACCTTGGACTGTTCTCTGTTCTTTTTACAAGAATGTGGAATTGAACATAGTCCAAACTATGAGGACCTTTGTCGTAGCTGGACTTTGGGACCATCGGTCTGGTCGGGTGACAATCTGAACAGATCTTCAGGTGTTGGGATCTTGTTTAGAGGTTCAGATGTACAAGTTTTGTCCTTCTTAGAAATTATACCTGGTAGAGCGCTATTAGTTAATATTAAGTACAATGGCTCAGAGATTAAGCTTTTTAACATCTATGCTTCTCCTGAAAAAAATGAGAGAGCCGACTTGATTAATGATATTCAGGCTTTTATCCCAGGTTCAACACCTATTTTAATGGCTGGAGATTTTAATTGTTGTATGAGTGGTGATCATCGTGAGAGTGGAAGTGTGCATGTCAGAGTGGATAAAACAGAGAAACAGATTAAGAGTATGACTGAGGATTTTAACTTTACCGATGTCTGGAGGAGAAAATACCCAGACGACCCTGGTTACACATGGGAAAATAATGTCTGCAAATCCAGGATTGATTTTATTTTTTTATCGGAAAGTTTTAATCTAGTTGAGGTTTCTCTTTTATCGAATATTTTCTCTGATCATAAGTTATTACATGCACATGTCACTTTACCTGGCCTAGAGAAAGGCAGAGGCGTTTGGAAGCTCAACACTACTTTATTAGAGGACATGAAAACAAAAAATGATTTTATTGCTGCTTATAACAAATGGAGATTGCGTCAATCCCAATATAAAAATATTTTGGATTGGTGGGAGGATGTTAAAAAGTGGACTAAACTGTTTTTTATCCGTGTGGGCATCCAAAAGGCTAAGGAGAAAAAGTTATGGTTTAAAATGTTAAACACTAAAATCCAAACATATTATAAACTAAAGCAAGCCGGGCTTGAGATGGATGATGTTATTGCTCAGACAAAGAATGAAATAAAAAATGCCATTAGTCAAAAAGGAAAAGAAATGATTTTTAACAGCAAGGTGCAATGTCTGGAGAATGATGAAAAGTGTTCGAGATTCTTTTTTAAGAAGGTGGTGGGAAAGAAAGAAATGATATCTGTAATAGAAGGGAAGATAACTAATGAAGAGATGTTGCGAGAAGCACAAGTATTTTATCAGGAGCTTTTTAATAAAAAAGATATTGATATTTCCTTTACTAATGATGTTTTAGATACCTTGGATTCAAAACTTGACAAAACTGACCAAGAGAGCCTTTGTGATGAAATCTTTTTACCTGAACTTTTAAGCACTTTTAAGAGTTTTTTAAATGGTAAAACACCTGGTTCGGATGGGTTGCCAGTTGAATTTTATCTGTGTTTTTGGTCCATTTTAAAAGATGATCTTTTAGGTATTTTTAACTGTGCTTTTAAATCTGAGATTTTACCTGCGTCCTGGAGAGATGGTGTTGTTACTCTGATTTTTAAAAAAGGAGACATCTCTAAATTAGAAAATTGGAGGCCTATTACCCTGCTAAATACAGACTATAAGGTTTTAGCAAAAATTTTAGCAAATAGGCTCAAGCAGGTAATTTCTAAGGTTATACACAGTGACCAAGTATGCGGAGTACCTGGAAGGAAAATAAGTGATCATCTAAACCTTGTAAAAGATGTTTTATGGTATCAGAAACAATGTGATCAGAAATTGGCAATTTTATCCTTGGATTTTCAAAAGGCTTATGACCGTGTTTCTCATGATTTTTTATGGTTGGTTTTAAAGAAAATGAATTTTCCTGATTTTATTGTTGGAAAAATTGCACTTTTATATAAAAACTGTTTTAGTCGTATTTTAATTAACGGTTTTTTATCCCAAGAGGTATGTTTACAGTCTGGGGTGAAACAGGGGTGCCCCCTATCACCCATTCTTTTCATATGTGCAATAGAACCTCTGTTGAATGTTTTGAGAAAAGATAAGCTCATTAGAGGAGTGCCAATCCCTGGAAGTGGAGGACAGAGCGTAAAGACGATAGCATACATGGATGATGTTAATATTCTATGTCCAGATGAACCATCCCTGAAACGTGCTATCAGACAGACAGAATTTTTTTGTGAGGGCTCTGGCTTCAAATTAAATAAAAATAAATGTGATTGCTTTGCAATAGGGAATTGGGGCAATACGGAGGTGAATGTGCAATATGATAAAATCAAAATCTTGGGTGTCATCTTTGACAATGAAAATAATGGAGAGGAAAGCTGGTCCATCGTCAAAGAGAAAGTGCAAAAGAAAATAAGTTTTTGGAAAATGAGGAAATTAACAATAGAAGGAAAAGTACTGATAATGAAAGCTTTGTTGCTACCTATCATGCTATATTTAAGCTTGGTTTTCCCACCGAGTGAACGCACCTTAAAGTTTTTAAACAAGATTTGCTTTCATTTTTTATGGGGGTCTAAAATGGATAAACTCAGGAGAGATGTAATGATGAAGACAAAGAAATTGGGGGGTAAGGATGTGCCTGATTTAAAAAGGTTTTTATATATTCACTTTTTTTCTATGTGTTTTAATGGCTTGCAAAGAAACTGTTATTGGTCTTATTTTTTAAAATATGCTGCAGGTCACATTTTTAGAAAAAGAAAGTGGATAACCTTACCTTTAACGTCCCCAATCTTATTTATTCCCCCAGCGCACTATGTGGTTTTAGAAAAGATTATTCGTATTTATGGCATTGCTAATTTTAGTCAAGAAATTTATAGTAATGCACGAAAATTAGTTCCTGAAATCAGGAAGATAGAACAGATTTGCTTAATATCTAATTATTCCACTGAGAAATCTCTAAGAGTTTGGAGGATGGTGAATATGGGATTCTTATCTAATGACTTAAAAGATCTGGCCTGGCAGATAGCACATCAATGTTTGCCTACCAGAGAATTCCAACACAGAAGAGGATTGTGTCGTAGTGCAAAGTGCCCGAGAATGGGGTGTCCTAGTGAGGAAACAGTTTTACACCTTTTTTGGAACTGTTTTTACGCCCAAGAGATATGGCATTTGATAGGACCCTTACTAAAATTCATTTCTGATCTTAATTTTTTAAATCATGAAGTTATTTTATATGGATTTTATAATGTTTTATCTGTGGAAAAGTCTCGGGTTTTGTGGATTAGTATAAATTGTATTAAAATTGCACTATGGAAGACGAGGAATATTCTTCTTTTTAAAAGAGACACTATTACCTCTAAAGATTGTGTTCGCCTAGCTCTTAGTGAGATGTATGTTTTCTATTTATTGGATAAAAAAAGATTAGGTCACAAAGTGGCTAAAAGTCTTTGGAATCTACATCTGTGGAATATGCTTTTAGCAGACTAAGTATAATCTGGACTGCGTAAGGTCTTTTAGTCTAAGAATATTATATCTAAAAGTAAAAAATCTGTTCTTATCAGTTTAATATCTGATACGTCCCCTATCTGGGGACCATATATTAAATGGATTTTTGAGAACGGGGGCCGATTTCGAAGCTTGCTTCCGTCGCCCTATGCATTGACCCGATATGGCAGTATCTTCGGGTACAGTGCACCACCCCCTTACAGGGTTAAAAAGAAAGATTCCTACTTTCATTGCTACCTGCTTGCTGGCTAGCCAGCTAGCCAGCCCTGTGGGCCTTGCTGCTGCTGCAGCCAATAAACAAAAGGTGGTGCTGCTGCTGCTTCTGCTGCTTCTGCTTCTGCTTGTGTCTGGCCCCTGTTGGAGCGTCCAGGCACAGGACTTCTGCTGCTGCTGACTAAATGGCCTCCTTAATTGGATCATTTGAGTAGCCAGCACACCTGTGCAGGTAGGGCATGACATGATAGGCAGCTGCCTTGATAGCGGGTGGGTGCTGAATGTTCCTAATTGACAAAATAAGATTAATGCTTATGAAGAAATATAAAATCTCATCCCTTCCCCAATATCGCGCCACACCCCTACCCCTTAATTCCCTGGTTGAACGTGATGGACATATGTCTTTTTTCGACCGTACTAACTATGTAACTATGTAACATAACATGGGGGGGGGGGGGGTCTCCTGGCTGTTCACACAGGTGTGTCATTGCTGTACATTGACCATGCATTGCTTCTGTGGTATTGCAAAGGCAAAGACAAATGCTTCCAGCCATCCATTGCACTAATGGATTGGTCATCAGCTGGCTGTCTATGTCCCGCATCAATATAGACCAAAGTACAGAGGGTTAGGCTATGCTATTGTGCACCTACCTGATGCATCAGAAGGTGCGAGGCCCTTGCTAAATTCTGTGCACAGACTTTGAGATCTATGCTTTAGACTGTATCTAAACCTGCTCCAACATGGACTGACATTCTGGCCTACTTTCAGCCGATGCGACTTGTCTGTCGCTGAACAGTCGCTTTTTATGTATTCAGCACCTATGTATAATGTTGTAAAAATGCTCTAGAAGCTAAAGTCGCAGAAATGTCACACATATTTGGCCTGCAACTTTCTGTGCGACAAATTCAGACAGGAAAAATCAGTATAAATCCTTAGAAAATTATCCCCCAGTGTCTCCATCTGCTGGCGGTATTGAATAAGCATTGCTGCACTGATGGGGTATGCATTAGACGAAAAAAAAGAAGAAAAAGAAGAATAATACGCCCAGAAAAGAGGCGAAAAGGAGAAAAACGTAAAAAAACGTGAAAAAAAAGTAAGAGGAAGAGAAGGGAAAAAAAGGTGGAAATGGGTTTAAAAGTGATTTCGGCGGAGAAATATATATATATATATATATATATATATATATATATATATATATATGCGCACACACACACATAGATATAAACGTATTCTCCGTTGAGATATTGCAGCCGCTGCTGTGTCCAGGCCCAGGAGCCTTAGCACTGTGCTGTGATGTCACTCAATACCACTGACATCACTAGGTGTAAACAACATCTCTCCTTTGCTGTGTATGTGACTATGGAGCTGTTTGGTGATGTCGTCTATTACGGCCTTCATAGAAGCAACAGGAGATTGTTGCATCCATCTTGAACCCTCAGAACTACAGTGCTATGATGTCACTCACTTCCACAGGCCTTGCAGAGTGTAAACAACAACAACCCAGCTTTGTTGTGTATGTAACCAAAGGGATTTGTGATGTCACCTAGAACCTTCACAGCAGCGACAGCTTTATGAGGAGCATCAGCACTGCTCTGCCTCTGCCTGAGCAGAACCATCCACCGCCATAGGTTGTCAAATAACCCGGATTTAACCCACACAGGTAAGTCCAATGGGGTGCAGGCATGTCCTCTATGCTTACAGCTTCCCGTGGGTGTTGGTTTGATACCGTTTGGGGGACAGCCAAGGAGGCATCTGCAGGCAACAAAGGTAGGTGTGTGCTTGTGTGTGTGTTTCCTATGCAGATCCTAAGCCCAGTGTCACATGCAAGTAGGAGGAGTAAGAAGGGTTTCCTGGCAAATCCGGGTTATGGATTGCATTTAAAAGGCCCCGTGGGAGTGCAATGGGCCCCTGTCTTGCTGCTTAGCAATAATGGTATGGGTTTAGGTTCTGCTGTGTGTACTGGTGGTTGACTGCCCCCCAGCCCAGAGTGTGCATGGAAAATTGTCTGGCAGCCTCCCTGACAGCAAGCAGTGATAGTGCCCATGAAGGGGACCTTGTTGGGCCCGCCCCTTTCACGGTTATCGCTTTCTCGGCCTTTTGGCTAAGATCAAGTGTAGTATCTGTTCTTATCAGTTTAATATCTGATACGGTCCCCCTATCTGGGGACCATATATTAAATGGATTTTTGAGAACGGGGGCCGATTTCGAAGCTTGCTTCCGTCGCCCTATGCATTGACCCGATATGGCAGTATCTTCGGGTACAGTGCACCACCACCCCTTACAGGGTTAAAAAGAAAGATTCCTACTTTCATTGCTACCTGCTTGCTGGCTAGCCAGCTAGCCAGCCCTGTGGGCCTTGCTGCTGCTGCAGCCAATAAACAAAAGGTGGTGCTGCTGCTGCTTCTGCTGCTTCTGCTTCTGCTTGTGTCTGGCCCCTGTTGGAGCGTCCAGGCACAGGACTTCTGCTGCTGCTGACTAAATGGCCTCCTTAATTGGATCATTTGAGTAGCCAGCACACCTGTGCAGGTAGGGCATGACATGATAGGCAGCTGCCTTGATAGCGGGTGGGTGCTGAATGTTCCTAATTGACAAAATAAGATTAATGCTTATGAAGAAATATAAAATCTCATCCCTTCCCCAATATCGCGCCACCACCCCTACCCCTTAATTCCCTGGTTGAACGTGATGGACATATGTCTTTTTTCGACCGTACTAACTATGTAACTATGTAACATAACATGGGGGGGGGGGGGGGGTCTCCTGGCTGTTCACAACAGGTGTGTCATTGCTGTACATTGACCATGCATTGCTTCTGTGGTATTGCAAAGGCAAAGACAAATGCTTCCAGCCATCCATTGCACTAATGGATTGGTCATCAGCTGGCTGTCTATGTCCCCGCATCAATATAGACCAAAGTACAGAGGGTTAGGCTATGCTATTGTGCACCTACCTGATGCATCAGAAGGTGCGAGGCCCTTGCTAAATTCTGTGCACAGACTTTGAGATCTATGCTTTAGACTGTATCTAAACCTGCTCCAACATGGACTGACATTCTGGCCTACTTTCAGCCGATGCCGACTTGTCTGTCGCTGAACAGTCGCTTTTTATGTATTCAGCACCTATGTATAATGTTGTAAAAATGCTCTAGAAGCTAAAGTCGCAGAAATGTCACACATATTTGGCCTGCAACTTTCTGTGCGACAAATTCAGACAGGAAAAATCAGTATAAATCCTTAGAAAATTATCCCCCAGTGTCTCCATCTGCTGGCGGTATTGAATAAGCATTGCTGCACTGATGGGGTATGCATTAGACGAAAAAAAAGAAGAAAAAGAAGAATAATACGCCCAGAAAAGAGGCGAAAAGGAGAAAAAACGGAGAAAAAACGTAAAAAAGAGAAAAAAAGTAAGAGGAAGAGAAGGGAAAAAAAGGTGGAAATGGGTTTAAAAGTGATTTCGGCGGAGAAATATATATATATATATATATATATATATATATATATATATATGCGCACACACACACATAGATATAAACGTATTCTCCGTTGAGATATTGCAGCCGCTGCTGTGTCCCAGGCCCAGGAGCCTTAGCACTGTGCTGTGATGTCACTCAATACCACTGACATCACTAGGTGTAAACAACATCTCTCCTTTGCTGTGTATGTGACTATGGAGCTGTTTGGTGATGTCGTCTATTACGGCCTTCATAGAAGCAACAGGAGATTGTTGCATCCATCTTGAACCCTCAGAACTACAGTGCTATGATGTCACTCACTTCCACAGGCCTTGCAGAGTGTAAACAACAACAACCCAGCTTTGTTGTGTATGTAACCAAAGGGATTTGTGATGTCACCTAGAACCTTCACAGCAGCGACAGCTTTATGAGGAGCATCAGCACTGCTCTGCCTGAGCAGAACCATCACCGCCATAGGTTGTCAAATAACCCGGATTTAACCCACACAGGTAAGTCCAATGGGGTGCAGGCATGTCCTCTATGCTTACAGCTTCCCGTGGGTGTTGGTTTGATACCGTTTGGGGACAGCCAAGGAGGCATCTGCAGGCAACAAAGGTAGGTGTGTGCTTGTGTGTGTGTTTCCTATGCAGATCCTAAGCCCAGTGTCACATGCAAGTAGGAGGAGTAAGAAGGGTTCCTGGCAAATCCGGGTTATGGATTGCATTTAAAAAGGCCCGTGGGAGTGCAATGGGCCCCTGTCTTGCTGCTTAGCAATAATGGTATGGGTTTAGGTTCTGCTGTGTGTACTGGTGGTTGACTGCCCCCCAGCCCAGAGTGTGCATGGAAAATTGTCTGGCAGCCTCCCTGACAGCAAGCAGTGATAGTGCCCATGAAGGGGACCTTGTTGGGCCCGCCCCTTTCACGGTTATCGCTTCTCGGCCTTTTGGCTAAGATCAAGTGTAGTATCTGTTCTTATCAGTTTAATATCTGATACGTCCCCTATCTGGGGACCATATATTAAATGGATTTTTGAGAACGGGGGCCGATTTCGAAGCTTGCTTCCGTCGCCCTATGCATTGGACCCGATATGGCAGTATCTTCGGGTACAGTGCACCACCCCCTTACAGGTTAAAAAGAAAGATTCCTACTTTCATTGCTACCCTGCTTGCTGGCTAGCCAGCTAGCCAGCCCTGTGGGCCTTGCTGCTGCTGCAGCCAATAAACAAAAGGTGGTGCTGCTGCTGCTTCTGCTGCTTCTGCTTCTGCTTGTGTCTGGGCCCCTGTTGGAGCGTCCAGGCACAGGACTTCTGCTGCTGCTGACTAAATGGCCTCCTTAATTGGATCATTTGAGTAGCCAGCACACCTGTGCAGGTAGGGCATGACATGATAGGCAGCTGCTTGATAGCGGGTGGGTGCTGAATGTCCTAATTGACAAAATAAGATTAATGCTTATGAAGAAATATAAAATCTCATCCCTTCCCCAATATCGCGCCACACCCCTACCCCTTAATTCCCTGTTGAACGTGATGGACATATGTCTTTTTCGACCGTACTAACTATGTAACTATGTAACATAACATGGGGGGGGGGGTCTCCTGCTGTTCACACAGGTGTGTCATTGCTGTACATTGACCATGCATTGCTTCTGTGTATTGCAAAGGCAAAGAGACAAATGCTTCCAGCCATCCATTGCACTAATGGATTGGTCATCAGCTGGCTGTCTATGTCCCGCATCAATATAGACCAAAGTACAGAGGGTTAGGCTATGCTATTGTTGCACCTACCTGAATGCATCAGAAGGTGCGAGGCCCTTGCTAAATTCTGTGCACAGACTTGAGATCTATGCTTTAGACTGTATCTAACCTGCTCCAACATGGACTGACATTCTGGCCTACTTTCAGCCGATGCGACTTGTCTGTCGCTGAACAGTCGCTTTTTATGTATTCAGCACCTATGTATAATGTTGTAAAAATGCTCTAGAAGCTAAAGTCGCAGAAATGTCACACATATTTGGCCTGCAACTTTCTGTGCGACAATTCAGACAGGAAAAATCAGTATAAATCCTTAGAAAAATTATCCCCCAGTGTCTCCATCTGCTGGCGGTATTGAATAAGCATTGCTGCACTGATGGGGTATGCATTAGACGAAAAAAAAGAAGAAAAAGAAGAATAATAACGCCCAGAAAAGAGGCGAAAAGGAGAAAAACGTTAAAAAATACGTGAAAAAAAAGTAAGAGGAAGAGAAGGGAAAAAAAAGGTGGAATGGGTTTAAAAGTGATTTCGGCGGAGAAATATATATATATATATATATATATATATATATATATATATATATATATATATATATGCGCACACACACACATAGATATAAACGTATTCTCCGTTGAGATATTGCAGCCGCTGCTGTGTCCAGGCCCAGGAGCCTTAGCACTGTGCTGTGATGTCACTCAATACCACTGATGTATGTGACTATGGAGCTGTTTGGTGATGTCGTCTATTACGGCCTTCATAGAAGCAACAGGAGATTGTTGCATCCATCTTGAACCCTCAGAACTACAGTGCTATGATGTCACTCACTTCCACAGGCCTTGCAGAGTGTAAACAACAACAACCCAGCTTTGTTGTGTATGTAACCAAAGGGATTTGTGATGTCACCTAGAACCTTCACAGCAGCGACAGCTTTATGAGGAGCATCAGCACTGCTCTGCCTGAGCAGAACCATCACCGCCATAGGTTGTCAAATAACCTGGATTTAACCCACACAGGTAAGTCCAATGGGGTGCAGGCATGTCCTCTATGCTTACAGCTTCCCGTGGGTGTTGGTTTGATACCGTTTGGGGACAGCCAAGGAGGCATCTGCAGGCAACAAAGGTAGGTGTGTGCTTGTGTGTGTGTTTCCTATGCAGATCCTAAGCCCAGTGTCACATGCAAGTAGGAGGAGTAAGAAGGGTTCCTGGCAAATCCGGGTTATGGATTGCATTTAAAAAGGCCCCGTGGGAGTGCAATGGGCCCCTGTCTTGCTGCTTAGCAATAATGGTATGGGTTAGGTTCTGCTGTGTGTACTGGTGGTTGACTGCCCCCCAGCCAGAGTGTGCATGGAAAATTGTCTGGCAGCCTCCCTGACAGCAAGCAGTGATAGTGCCCATGAAGGGGACCTTGTTGGGCCCGCCCCTTTCACGGTTATCGCTTCTCGGCCTTTTGGCTAAGATCAAGTGTAGTATCTGTTCTTATCAGTTTAATATCTGATACGTCCCCTATCTGGGGACCATATATTAAATGGATTTTTGAGAACGGGGGCCGATTTCGAAGCTTGCTTCCGTCGCCCTATGCATTGACCCGATATGGCAGTATCTTCGGGTACAGTGCACCACCCCCTTACAGGGTTAAAAAGAAAGATTCCTACTTTCATTGCTACCTGCTTGCTGGCTAGCCAGCTAGCCAGCCCTGTGGGCCTTGCTGCTGCTGCAGCCAATAAACAAAAGGTGTGCTGCTGCTGCTTCTGCTGCTTCTGCTTCTGCTTGTGTCTGGCCCCTGTTGGAGCGTCCAGGCACAGGACTTCTGCTGCTGCTGACTAAATGGCCTCCTTAATTGGATCATTTGAGTAGCCAGCACACCTGTGCAGGTAGGGCATGACATGATAGGCAGCTGCCTTGATAGCGGGTGGGTGCTGAATGTTCCTAATTGACAAAATAAGATTAATGCTTATGAAGAAATATAAAATCTCATCCCTTCCCCAATATCGCGCCACACCCCTACCCCTTAATTCCTGGTTGAACGTGATGGACATATGTCTTTTTCGACCGTACTAACTATGTAACTATGTAACATAACATGGGGGGGGGGGGGTCTCCTGGCTGTTCACACAGGTGTGTCATTGCTGTACATTGACCATGCATTGCTTCTGTGGTATTGCAAAGGCAAAGACAAATGCTTCCAGCCATCCATTGCACTAATGGATTGGTCATCAGCTGGCTGTCTATGTCCCGCATCAATATAGACCAAAGTACAGAGGGTTAGGCTATGCTATTGTGCACCTACCTGATGCATCAGAAGGTGCGAGGCCCTTGCTAAATTCTGTGCACAGACTTTGAGATCTATGCTTTAGACTGTATCTAAACCTGCTCCAACATGGACTGACATTCTGGCCTACTTTCAGCCGATGCGACTTGTCTGTCGCTGAACAGTCGCTTTTTATGTATTCAGCACCTATGTATAATGTTGTAAAAATGCTCTAGAAGCTAAAGTCGCAGAAATGTCACACATATTTGGCCTGCAACTTTCTGTGCGACAAATTCAGACAGGAAAAATCAGTATAAATCCTTAGAAAATTATCCCCCAGTGTCTCCATCTGCTGGCGGTATTGAATAAGCATTGCTGCACTGATGGGGTATGCATTAGACGAAAAAAAAGAAGAAAAAGAAGAATAATACGCCCAGAAAAGAGGCGAAAAGGAGAAAAACGTAAAAAAACGTGAAAAAAAAGTAAGAGGAAGAGAAGGGAAAAAAAGGTGAAATGGTTTAAAAGTGATTTCGGCGGAGAAATATATATATATATATATATATATATATATATATATATATATATATGCGCACACACACACATAGATATAAACGTATTCTCCGTTGAGATATTGCAGCCGCTGCTGTGTCCAGGCCCAGGAGCCTTAGCACTGTGCTGTGATGTCACTCAATACCACTGACATCACTAGGTGTAAACAACATCTCTCCTTTGCTGTGTATGTGACTATGGAGCTGTTTGGTGATGTCGTCTATTACGGCCTTCATAGAAGCAACAGGAGATTGTTGCATCCATCTTGAACCCTCAGAACTACAGTGCTATGATGTCACTCACTTCCACAGGCCTTGCAGAGTGTAAACAACAACAACCCAGCTTTGTTGTGTATGTAACCAAAGGATTTGTGATGTCACCTAGAACCTTCACAGCAGCGACAGCTTTATGAGGAGCATCAGCACTGCTCTGCCTGAGCAGAACCATCACCGCCATAGGTTGTCAAATAACCCGGATTTAACCCACACAGGTAAGTCCAATGGGGTGCAGGCATGTCCTCTATGCTTACAGCTTCCCGTGGGTGTTGGTTTGATACCGTTTGGGGACAGCCAAGGAGGCATCTGCAGGCAACAAAGGTAGGTGTGTGCTTGTGTGTGTGTTTCCTATGCAGATCCTAAGCCCAGTGTCACATGCAAGTAGGAGGAGTAAGAAGGGTTCCTGGCAAATCCGGTGTTATGGATTGCATTTAAAAAGGCCCCGTGGGAGTGCAATGGGCCCCTGTCTTGCTGCTTAGCAATAATGGTATGGGTTTAGGTTCTGCTGTGTGTACTGGTGGTTGACTGCCCCCCAGCCCAGAGTGTGCATGGAAAATTGTCTGGCAGCCTCCCTGACAGCAAGCAGTGATAGTGCCCATGAAGGGGACCTTGTTGGGCCCGCCCCTTTCACGGTTATCGCTTCTCGGCCTTTTGGCTAAGATCAAGTGTAGTATCTGTTCTTATCAGTTTAATATCTGATACGTCCCCTATCTGGGGACCATATATTAAATGGATTTTTGAGAACGGGGGCCGATTTCGAAGCTTGCTTCCGTCGCCCTATGCATTGACCCGATATGGCAGTATCTTCGGGTACAGTGCACCACCCCCTTACAGGGTTAAAAAGAAAGATTCCTACTTTCATTGCTACCTGCTTGCTGGCTAGCCAGCTAGCCAGCCCTGTGGGCCTTGCTGCTGCTGCAGCCAATAAACAAAAGGTGGTGCTGCTGCTGCTTCTGCTGCTTCTGCTTCTGCTTGTGTCTGGCCCCTGTTGGAGCGTCCAGGCACAGGACTTCTGCTGCTGCTGACTAAATGGCCTCCTTAATTGGATCATTTGAGTAGCCAGCACACCTGTGCAGGTAGGGCATGACATGATAGGCAGCTGCCTTGATAGCGGGTGGGTGCTGAATGTTCCTAATTGACAAAATAAGATTAATGCTTATGAAGAAATATAAAATCTCATCCCTTCCCCAATATCGCGCCACACCCCTACCCCTTAATTCCCTGGTTGAACGTGATGGACATATGTCTTTTTTCGACCGTACTAACTATGTAACTATGTAACATAACATGGGGGGGGGGGGGGTCTCCTGGCTGTTCACACAGGTGTGTCATTGCTGTACATTGACCATGCATTGCTTCTGTGGTATTGCAAAGGCAAAGACAAATGCTTCCAGCCATCCATTGCACTAATGGATTGGTCATCAGCTGGCTGTCTATGTCCCGCATCAATATAGACCAAAGTACAGAGGGTTAGGCTATGCTATTGTGCACCTACCTGATGCATCAGAAGGTGCGAGGCCCTTGCTAAATTCTGTGCACAGACTTTGAGATCTATGCTTTAGACTGTATCTAAACCTGCTCCAACATGGACTGACATTCTGGCCTACTTTCAGCCGATGCGACTTGTCTGTCGCTGAACAGTCGCTTTTTATGTATTCAGCACCTATGTATACAGTTGTAAAAATGCTCTAGAAGCTAAAGTCGCAGAAATGTCACACATATTTGGCCTGCAACTTTCTGTGCGACAAATTCAGACAGGAAAAATCAGTATAAATCCTTAGAAAATTATCCCCCAGTGTCTCCATCTGCTGGCGGTATTGAATAAGCATTGCTGCACTGATGGGGTATGCATTAGACGAAAAAAAAGAAGAAAAAGAAGAATAATACGCCCAGAAAAGAGGCGAAAAGGAGAAAAACGTAAAAAACGTGAAAAAAAAGTAAGAGGAAGAGAAGGGAAAAAAAGGTGGAAATGGGTTTAAAAGTGATTTCGGCGGAGAAATATATATATATATATATATATATATATATATATATATATATATATGCGCACACACACACATAGATATAAACGTATTCTCCGTTGAGATATTGCAGCCGCTGCTGTGTCCAGGCCCAGGAGCCTTAGCACTGTGCTGTGATGTCACTCAATACCACTGACATCACTAGGTGTAAACAACATCTCTCCTTTGCTGTGTATGTGACTATGGAGCTGTTTGGTGATGTCGTCTATTACGGCCTTCATAGAAGCAACAGGAGATTGTTGCATCCATCTTGAACCCTCAGAACTACAGTGCTATGATGTCACTCACTTCCACAGGCCTTGCAGAGTGTAAACAACAACAACCCAGCTTTGTTGTGTATGTAACCAAAGGATTTGTGATGTCACCTAGAACCTTCACAGCAGCGACAGCTTTATGAGGAGCATCAGCACTGCTCTGCCTGAGCAGAACCATCACCGCCATAGGTTGTCAAATAACCCGGATTTAACCCACACAGGTAAGTCCAATGGGTGCAGGCATGTCCTCTATGCTTACAGCTTCCCGTGGGTGTTGGTTTGATACCGTTTGGGACAGCCAAGGAGGCATCTGCAGGCAACAAAGGTAGGTGTGTGCTTGTGTGTGTGTTTCCTATGCAGATCCTAAGCCCAGTGTCACATGCAAGTAGGAGGAGTAAGAAGGGTTCCTGGCAAATCCGGGTTATGGATTGCATTTAAAAGGCCCCGTGGGAGTGCAATGGGCCCCTGTCTTGCTGCTTAGCAATAATGGTATGGGTTTAGGTTCTGCTGTGTGTACTGGTGGTTGACTGCCCCCAGCCCAGAGTGTGCATGGAAAATTGTCTGGCAGCCTCCCTGACAGCAAGCAGTGATAGTGCCCATGAAGGGGACCTTGTTGGGCCCGCCCCTTTCACGGTTATCGCTTCTCGGCCTTTTGGCTAAGATCAAGTGTAGTATCTGTTCTTATCAGTTTAATATCTGATACGTCCCCTATCTGGGGACCATATATTAAATGGATTTTTGAGAACGGGGGCCGATTTCGAAGCTTGCTTCCGTCGCCCTATGCATTGACCCGATATGGCAGTATCTTCGGGTACAGTGCACCACCCCCTTACAGGGTTAAAAAGAAAGATTCCTACTTTCATTGCTACCTGCTTGCTGGCTAGCCAGCTAGCCAGCCCTGTGGGCCTTGCTGCTGCTGCAGCCAATAACAAAAGGTGGTGCTGCTGCTGCTCTGCTGCTTCTGCTTCTGCTTGTGTCTGGCCCCTGTTGGAGCGTCCAGGCACAGGACTTCTGCTGCTGCTGACTAAATGCCTCCTTAATTGGATCATTTGAGTAGCCAGCACACCTGTGCAGGTAGGGCATGACATGATAGGCAGCTGCCTTGATAGCGGGTGGGTGCTGAATGTTCCTAATTGACAAAATAAGATTAATGCTTATGAAGAAATATAAAATCTCATCCCTTCCCCAATATCGCGCCACACCCCTACCCTTAATTCCCTGGTTGAACGTGATGGACATATGTCTTTTTTCGACCGTACTAACTATGTAACTATGTAACATAACATGGGGGGGGGGGGGTCTCCTGGCTGTTCACACAGGTGTGTCATTGCTGTACATTGACCATGCATTGCTTCTGTGTATTGCAAAGGCAAAGACAAATGCTTCCAGCCATCCATTGCACTAATGGATTGGTCATCAGCTGGCTGTCTATGTCCCGCATCAATATAGACCAAAGTACAGAGGGTTAGGCTATGCTATTGTGCACCTACCTGATGCATCAGAAGGTGCGAGGCCCTTGCTAAATTCTGTGCACAGACTTTGAGATCTATGCTTTAGACTGTATCTAAACCTGCTCCAACATGGACTGACATTCTGGCCTACTTTCAGCCGATGCGACTTGTCTGTCGCTGAACAGTCGCTTTTTATGTATTCAGCACCCTATGTATAAATGTTGTAAAAATGCTCTAGAAGCTAAAGTCGCAGAAATGTCACACATATTTGGCCTGCAACTTTCTGTGCGACAAATTCAGACAGGAAAAATCAGTATAAAATCCTTAGAAAATTATCCCCAGTGTCTCCATCTGCTGGCGTATTGAATAAGCATTGCTGCACTGATGGGGTATGCATTAGACGAAAAAAAAGAAGAAAAAGAAGAATAATACGCCCAGAAAAGAGGCGAAAAGGAGAAAAACGTAAAAAAACGTGAAAAAAAGTAAGAGGAAGAGAGGGAAAAAAAGGTGGAAATGGGTTTAAAAGTGATTTCGGCGGAGAAATATATATATATATATATATATATATATATATATATATATGCGCACACACACACATAGATATAAACGTATTCTCCGTTGAGATATTGCAGCCGCTGCTGTGTCAGGCCCAGGAGCCTTAGCACTGTGCTGTGATGTCACTCAATACCACTGACATCACTAGGTGTAAACAACATCTCTCCTTTGCTGTGTATGTGACTATGGAGCTGTTGGTGATGTCGTCTATTACGGCCTTCATAGAAGCAACAGGAGATTGTTGCATCCATCTTGAACCCTCAGAAACTACAGTGCTATGATGTCACTCACTTCCACAGGCCTTGCAGAGTGTAAACAACAACAACCCAGCTTTGTTGGGTATGTAACCAAAGGGATTTGTGATGTCACTAGAACCTTCACAGCAGCGACAGCTTTATGAGGAGCATCAGCACTGCTCTGCCTGAGCAGAACCATCACCGCCATAGTTGTCAAATAACCCGGATTTAACCCACACAGGTAAGTCCAATGGGGTGCAGGCATGTCCTCTATGCTTACAGCTTCCCGTGGGTGTTGGTTTGATACCGTTTGGGGACAGCCAAGGAGGCATCTGCAGGCAACAAAGGTAGTGTGTGCTTGTGTGTGTGTTTCCTATGCAGATCCTAAGCCCAGTGTCACATGCAAGTAGGAGGAGTAAGAAGGGTTCCTGGCAAATCCGGGTTATGGATTGCATTTAAAAAGGCCCCGTGGGAGTGCAATGGGCCCCTGTCTTGCTGCTTAGCAATAATGGTATGGGTTTAGGTTCTGCTGTGTGTACTGGTGGTTGACTGCCCCCCAGCCCAGAGTGTGCATGGAAAATTGTCTGGCAGCCTCCCTGACAGCAAGCAGTGATAGTGCCCATGAAGGGGACCTTGTTGGGCCCGCCCCTTTCACGGTTATCGCTTCTCGGCCTTTTGGCTAAGATCAAGTGTAGTATCTGTTCTTATCAGTTTAATATCTGATACGTCCCCTATCTGGGGACCATATATTAAATGGATTTTTGAGAACGGGGGCCGATTTCGAAGCTTGCTTCCGTCGCCCTATGCATTGACCCGATATGCAGTATCTTCGGGTACAGTGCACCACCCCCTTACAGGGTTAAAAAGAAGATTCCTACTTTCATTGCTACCTGCTTGCTGGCTAGCCAGCTAGCCAAGCCCTGTGGCCTTGCTGCTGCTGCAGCCAATAAACAAAAGGTGGTGCTGCTGCTGCTTCTGCTGCTTCTGCTTCTGCTTGTGTCTGGCCCCTGTTGGAGCGTCCAGGCACAGGACTTCTGCTGCTGCTGACTAAATGGCCTCCTTAATTGGATCATTTGAGTAGCCAGCACACCTGTGCAGGTAGGGCATGACATGATAGGCAGCTGCCTTGATAGCGGGTGGGTGCTGAATGTTCCTAATTGACAAATTAAGATTAATGCTTATGAAGAAATATAAAATCTCATCCCTTCCCCAATATCGCGCCACAACCCCTACCCCTTAATTCCCTGGTTGAACGTGATGGACATATGTCTTTTTTCGACCGTACTAACTATGTAACTATGTAACATAACATGGGGGGGGGGGGTCTCCTGGCTGTTCACACAGGTGTGTCATTGCTGTACATTGACCATGCATTGCTTCTGTGGTATTGCAAAGGCAAAGACAAATGCTTCAGCCATCCATTGCACTAATGGATTGGTCATCAGCTGCTGTCTATGTCCCGCATCAATATAGACCAAAGTACAGAGGGTTAGGCTATGCTATTGTGCACCTACCTGATGCATCAGAAGGTGCGAGGCCCTTGCTAAATTCTGTGCACAGACTTTGAGATCTATGCTTTAGACTGTATCTAAACCTGCTCCAACATGGACTGACATTCTGGCCTACTTTCAGCCGATGCGACTTGTCTGTCGCTTGAACAGTCGCTTTTTATGTATTCAGCACCTATGTATAATGTTGTAAAAATGCTCTAGAAGCTAAAGTCGCAGAAATGTCACACATATTTGGCCTGCAACTTTCTGTGCGACAAATTCAGACAGGAAAAATCAGTATAAATCCTTAGAAAATTATCCCCCAGTGTCTCCATCTGCTGGCGGTATTGAATAAGCATTGCTGCACTGATGGGGTATGCATTAGACGAAAAAAAAGAAGAAAAAGAGAATAATACGCCCAGAAAGAGGCGAAAAGGAAAAAACGTAAAAAAACGTGAAAAAAAGTAAGAGGAAGAGAGGGAAAAAAAGGTGGAAATGGGTTTAAAAGTGATTTCGGCGGAGAAATATATATATATATATATATATATATATATATATATATATATATGCGCACACACACACATAGATATAAACGTATTCTCCGTTGAGATATTGCAGCCGCTGCTGTGTCCAGGCCCAGGAGCCTTAGCACTGTGCTGTGATGTCACTCAATACCACTGACATCACTAGGTGTAAACAACATCTCTCCTTTGCTGTGTATGTGACTATGGAGCTGTTTGGTGATGTCGTCTATACGGCCTTCATAGAAGCAACAGGAGATTGTTGCATCCATCTTGAACCCTCAGAACTACAGTGCTATGATGTCACTCACTTCCACAGGCCTTGCAGAGTGTAAACAACAACAACCCAGCTTTGTTGTGTATGTAACCAAAGGGATTTGTGATGTCACCTAGAACCTTCACAGCAGCGACAGCTTTATGAGGAGCATCAGCACTGCTCTGCCTGAGCAGAACCATCACCGCCATAGGTTGTCAAATAACCCGGATTTAACCCACACAGGTAAGTCCAATGGGGTGCAGGCAATGTCCTCTATGCTTACAGCTTCCCGTGGGTGTTGGTTTGATACCGTTTGGGGACAGCCAAGGAGGCATCTGCAGGCAACAAAGGTAGGTGTGTGCTTGTGTGTGTGTTTCCTATGCAGATCCTAAGCCCAGGTGTCACATGCAAGTAGGAGGAGTAAGAAGGGTTCCTGGCAAATCCGGTTATGATTGCATTTAAAAAGGCCCCGTGGGAGTGCAATG
The DNA here is from genome assembly GCF_029499605.1 of Hyla sarda. Classification (NCBI taxonomy): domain Eukaryota; kingdom Metazoa; phylum Chordata; class Amphibia; order Anura; family Hylidae; genus Hyla; species Hyla sarda. Next base: position 253,887 of record NW_026610419.1, read on the forward strand.
GGCCCCTGTCTTGCTGCTTAGCAATAATGGTATGGGTTTAGGTTCTGCTGTGTGTACTGGTGGTTGACTGCCCCCAGCCCAGAGTGTGCATGGAAAATTGTCTGGCAGCCTCCCTGACAGCAAGCAGTGATAGTGCCCATGAAGGGGACCTTGTTGGGCCCGCCCCTTTCACGGTTATCGCTTCTCGGCCTTTTGGCTAAGATCAAGTGTAGTATCTGTTCTTATCAGTTTAATATCTGATACGTCCCCTATCTGGGGACCATATATTAAATGGATTTTGAGAACGAGGGCCGATTTCGAAGCTTGCTTCCGTCGCCCTATGCATTGACCCGATATGGCAGTATCTTCGGGTACAGTGCACCACCCCCTTACAGGGTTAAAAAGAAAGATTCCTACTTTCATTGCTACCTGCTTGCTGGCTAGCCAGCTAGCCAGCCCTGTGGGCCTTGCTGCTGCTGCAGCCAATAAACAAAAGGTGGTGCTGCTGCTGCTTCTGCTGCTTCTGCTTCTGCTTGTGTCTGGCCCCTGTTGGAGCGTCCAGGCACAGGACTTCTGCTGCTGCTGACTAAATGGCCTCCTTAATTGGATCATTTGAGTAGCCAGCACACCTGTGCAGGTAGGGCATGACATGATAGGCAGCTGCCTGATAGCGGGTGGGTGCTGAATGTCCTAATTGACAAAATAAGATTATGCTTATGAAGAAATATAAATCTCATCCCTTCCCCAATATCGCGCCACACCCCTACCCCTTAATTCCCTGGTTGAACGTGATGGACATATGTCTTTTTTCGACCGTACTAAACTATGTAACTATGTAACATAACATGGGGGGGGGGGGGTCTCCTGGCTGTTCACACAGGTGTGTCATTGCTGTACATTGACCATGCATTGCTTCTGTGGTATTGCAAAGGCAAAGACAAATGCTTCCAGCCATCCATTGCACTAATGGATTGGTCATCAGCTGGCTGTCTTTGTCCCGCATCAATATAGACCAAAGTACAGAGGGTTAGGCTATGCTATTGTGCACCTACCTGATGCATCAGAAGGTGCGAGGCCCTTGCTAAATTCTGTGCACAGACTTTGAGATCTATGCTTTAGACTGTATCTAAACCTGCTCCAACATGGACTGACATTCTGGCCTACTTTCAGCCGATGCGACTTGTCTGTCGCTGAACAGGTCGCTTTTTATGTATTCAGCACCTATGTATAATGTTGTAAAAATGCTCTAGAAGCTAAAGTCGCAGAAATGTCACACATATTTGGCCTGCAACTTTCTGTGCGACAAATTCAGACAGGAAAAATCAGTATAAATCCTTAGAAATTATCCCCCAGTGTCTCCATCTGCTGGCGGTATTGAATAAGCATTGCTGCACTGATGGGGTATGCATTAGACGAAAAAAAAGAAGAAAAAGAAGAATAATACGCCCAGAAAAGAGGCGAAAAGGAGAAAAACGTAAAAAAACGTGAAAAAAAAGTAAGAGGAAGAGAAGGGAAAAAAAGGTGGAAATGGGTTTAAAAGTGATTTCGGCGGAGAATATATATATATATATATATATATATATATATATATATATATATATATATGCGCACACACACACATAGATATAAACGTATTCTCCGTTGAGATATTGCAGCCGCTGCTGTGTCCAGGCCCAGGAGCCTTAGCACTGTGCTGTGATGTCACTCAATACCACTGACATCACTAGGTGTAAACAACATCTCTCCTTTGCTGTGTATGTGACTATGGAGCTGTTTGGTGATGTCGTCTATTACGGCCTTCATAGAAGCAACAGGAGATTGTTGCATCCATCTTGAACCCTCAGAACTACAGTGCTATGATGTCACTCACTTCCACAGGCCTTGCAGAGTGTAAACAACAACAACCCAGCTTTGTTGTGTATGTAACCAAAGGGATTTGTGATGTCACCTAGAACCTTCACAGCAGCGACAGCTTTATGAGGAGCATCAGCACTGCTCTGCCTGAGCAGAACCATCACCGCCATAGGTTGTCAAATAACCCGGATTTAACCCACACAGGTAAGTCCAATGGGGTGCAGGCATGTCCTCTATGCTTACAGCTTCCCGTGGGTGTTGGTTTGATACCGTTTGGGGACAGCCAAGGAGGCATCTGCAGGCAACAAAGGTAGGTGTGTGCTTGTGTGTGTGTTTCCTATGCAGATCCTAAGCCCAGGTGTCACATGCAAGTAGGAGGAGTAAGAAGGGTTCCTGGCAAATCCGGGTTATGGATTGCATTTAAAAAGGCCCCGTGGGAGTGCAATGGGCCCCTGTCTTGCTGCTTAGCAATAATGGTATGGGTTTAGGTTCTGCTGTGTGTACTGGTGGTTGACTGCCCCCCAGCCCAGAGTGTGCATGGAAAATTGTCTGGCAGCCTCCCTGACAGCAAGCAGTGATAGTGCCCATGAAGGGGACCTTGTTGGGCCCGCCCCTTTCACGGTTATCGCTTCTCGGCCTTTTGGCTAAGATCAAGTGTAGTATCTGTTCTTATCAGTTTAATATCTGATACGTCCCCTATCTGGGGACCATATATTAAATGGATTTTTGAGAACGGGGGCCGATTTCGAAGCTTGCTTCCGTCGCCCTATGCATTGACCCGATATGGCAGTATCTTCGGGTACAGTGCACCACCCCCTTACAGGGTTAAAAAGAAAGATTCCTACTTTCATTGCTACCTGCTTGCTGGCTAGCCAGCTAGCCAGCCCTGTGGGCCTTGCTGCTGCTGCAGCCAAAAAACAAAAGGTGGTGCTGCTGCTGCTTCTGCTGCTTCTGCTTCTGCTTGTGTCTGGCCCCTGTTGGAGCGTCCAGGCACAGGACTTCTGCTGCTGCTGACTAAATGGCCTCCTTAATTGGATCATTTGAGTAGCCAGCACACCTGTGCAGGTAGGGCATGACATGATAGGCAGCTGCCTTGATAGCGGGTGGGTGCTGAATGTTCCTAATTGACAAAATAAGATTAATGCTTATGAAGAAATATAAAATCTCATCCCTTCCCCAATATCGCGCCACACCCCTACCCCTTAATTCCCTGGTTGAACGTGATGGACATATGTCTTTTTTCGACCGTACTAACTATGTAACTATGTAACATAACATGGGGGGGGGGGGTCTCCTGGCTGTTCACACAGGTGTGTCATTGCTGTACATTGACCATGCATTGCTTCTGTGGTATTGCAAAGGCAAAGACAAATGCTTCCAGCCATCCATTGCACTAATGGATTGGTCATCAGCTGGCTGTCTATGTCCCGCATCAATATAGACCAAAGTACAGAGGGTTAGGCTATGCTATTGTGCACCTACCTGATGCATCAGAAGGTGCGAGGCCCTTGCTAAATTCTGTGCACAGACTTTGAGATCTATGCTTTAGACTGTATCTAAACCTGCTCCAACATGGACTGACATTCTGGCCTACTTTCAGCCGATGCGACTTGTCTGTCGCTGAACAGTCGCTTTTTATGTATTCAGCACCTATGTATAATGTTGTAAAAATGCTCTAGAAGCTAAAGTCGCAGAAATGTCACACATATTTGGCCTGCAACTTTCTGTGCGACAAATTCAGACAGGAAAAATCAGTATAAATCCTTAGAAAATTATCCCCCAGTGTCTCCATCTGCTGGCGGTATTGAATAAGCATTGCTGCACTGATGGGGTATGCATTAGACGAAAAAAAAGAAGAAAAAGAAGAATAATACGCCCAGAAAAGAGGCGAAAAGGAGAAAAACGTAAAAAAACGTGAAAAAAAAGTAAGAGGAAGAGAAGGGAAAAAAAGGTGGAAATGGGTTTAAAAGTGATTTCGGCGGAGAAATATATATATATATATATATATATATATATATATATATATATATATGCGCACACACACACATAGATATAAACGTATTCTCCGTTGAGATATTGCAGCCGCTGCTGTGTCCAGGCCCAGGAGCCTTAGCACTGTGCTGTGATGTCACTCAATACCACTGACATCACTAGGTGTAAACAACATCTCTCCTTTGCTGTGTATGTGACTATGGAGCTGTTTGGTGATGTCGTCTATTACGGCCTTCATAGAAGCAACAGGAGATTGTTGCATCCATCTTGAACCCTCAGAACTACAGTGCTATGATGTCACTCACTTCCACAGGCCTTGCAGAGTGTAAACAACAACAACCCAGCTTTGTTGTGTATGTAACCAAAGGGATTTGTGATGTCACCTAGAACCTTCACAGCAGCGACAGCTTTATGAGGAGCATCAGCACTGCTCTGCCTGAGCAGAACCATCACCGCCATAGGTTGTCAAATAACCCGGATTTAACCCACACAGGTAAGTCCAATGGGGTGCAGGCATGTCCTCTATGCTTACAGCTTCCCGTGGGTGTTGGTTTGATACCGTTTGGGGACAGCCAAGGAGGCATCTGCAGGCAACAAAGGTAGGTGTGTGCTTGTGTGTGTGTTTCCTATGCAGATCCTAAGCCCAGTGTCACATGCAAGTAGGAGGAGTAAGAAGGGTTCCTGGCAAATCCGGGTTATGGATTGCATTTAAAAAGGCCCCGTGGGAGTGCAATGGGCCCCTGTCTTGCTGCTTAGCAATAATGGTATGGGTTTAGGTTCTGCTGTGTGTACTGGTGGTTGACTGCCCCCCAGCCCAGAGTGTGCATGGAAAATTGTCTGGCAGCCTCCCTGACAGCAAGCAGTGATAGTGCCCATGAAGGGGACCTTGTTGGGCCCGCCCCTTTCACGGTTATCGCTTCTCGGCCTTTTGGCTAAGATCAAGTGTAGTATCTGTTCTTATCAGTTTAATATCTGATACGTCCCCTATCTGGGGACCATATATTAAATGGATTTTTGAGAACGGGGGCCGATTTCGAAGCTTGCTTCCGTCGCCCTATGCATTGACCCGATATGGCAGTATCTTCGGGTACAGTGCACCACCCCCTTACAGGGTTAAAAAGAAAGATTCCTACTTTCATTGCTACCTGCTTGCTGGCTAGCCAGCTAGCCAGCCCTGTGGGCCTTGCTGCTGCTGCAGCCAAAAAACAAAAGGTGGTGCTGCTGCTGCTGCTTCTGCTGCTTCTGCTTCTGCTTGTGTCTGGCCCCTGTTGGAGCGTCCAGGCACAGGACTTCTGCTGCTGCTGACTAAATGGCCTCCTTAATTGGATCATTTGAGTAGCCAGCACACCTGTGCAGGTAGGGCATGACATGATAGGCAGCTGCCTTGATAGCGGGTGGGTGCTGAATGTTCCTAATTGACAAAATAAGATTAATGCTTATGAAGAAATATAAAATCTCATCCCTTCCCCAATATCGCGCCACACCCCTACCCCTTAATTCCCTGGTTGAACGTGATGGACATATGTCTTTTTTCGACCGTACTAACTATGTAACTATGTAACATAACATGGGGGGGGGGGGGGGGGGGGGGTTCTCCTGGGTGTGTCATTGCTGTACATTGACCATGCATTGCTTCTGTGGTATTGCAAAGGCAAAGACAAATGCTTCCAGCCATCCATTGCACTAATGGATTGGTCATCAGCTGGCTGTCTATGTCCCGCATCAATATAGACCAAAGTACAGAGGGTTAGGCTATGCTATTGTGCACCTACCTGATGCATCAGAAGGTGCGAGGCCCTTGCTAAATTCTGTGCACAGACTTTGAGATCTATGCTTTAGACTGTATCTAAACCTGCTCCAACATGGACTGACATTCTGGCCTACTTTCAGCCGATGCGACTTGTCTGTCGCTGAACAGTCGCTTTTTATGTATTCAGCACCTATGTATAATGTTGTAAAAATGCTCTAGAAGCTAAAGTCGCAGAAATGTCACACATATTTGGCCTGCAACTTTCTGTGCGACAAATTCAGACAGGAAAAATCAGTATAAATCCTTAGAAAATTATCCCCCAGTGTCTCCATCTGCTGGCGGTATTGAATAAGCATTGCTGCACTGATGGGGTATGCATTAGACGAAAAAAAAGAAGAAAAAGAAGAATAATACGCCCAGAAAAGAGGCGAAAAGGAGAAAAACGTAAAAAAACGTGAAAAAAAAGTAAGAGGAAGAGAAGGGAAAAAAAGGTGGAAATGGGTTTAAAAGTGATTTCGGCGGAGAAATATATATATATATATATATATATATATATATATATATATATATATGCGCACACACACACATAGATATAAACGTATTCTCCGTTGAGATATTGCAGCCGCTGCTGTGTCCAGGCCCAGGAGCCTTAGCACTGTGCTGTGATGTCACTCAATACCACTGACATCACTAGGTGTAAACAACATCTCTCCTTTGCTGTGTATGTGACTATGGAGCTGTTTGGTGATGTCGTCTATTACGGCCTTCATAGAAGCAACAGGAGATTGTTGCATCCATCTTGAACCCTCAGAACTACAGTGCTATGATGTCACTCACTTCCACAGGCCTTGCAGAGTGTAAACAACAACAACCCAGCTTTGTTGTGTATGTAACCAAAGGGATTTGTGATGTCACCTAGAACCTTCACAGCAGCGACAGCTTTATGAGGAGCATCAGCACTGCTCTGCCTGAGCAGAACCATCACCGCCATAGGTTGTCAAATAACCCGGATTTAACCCACACAGGTAAGTCCAATGGGGTGCAGGCATGTCCTCTATGCTTACAGCTTCCCGTGGGTGTTGGTTTGATACCGTTTGGGGACAGCCAAGGAGGCATCTGCAGGCAACAAAGGTAGGTGTGTGCTTGTGTGTGTGTTTCCTATGCAGATCCTAAGCCCAGTGTCACATGCAAGTAGGAGGAGTAAGAAGGGTTCCTGGCAAATCCGGGTTATGGATTGCATTTAAAAAGGCCCCGTGGGAGTGCAATGGGCCCCTGTCTTGCTGCTTAGCAATAATGGTATGGGTTTAGGTTCTGCTGTGTGTACTGGTGGTTGACTGCCCCCCAGCCCAGAGTGTGCATGGAAAATTGTCTGGCAGCCTCCCTGACAGCAAGCAGTGATAGTGCCCATGAAGGGGACCTTGTTGGGCCCGCCCCTTTCACGGTTATCGCTTCTCGGCCTTTTGGCTAAGATCAAGTGTAGTATCTGTTCTTATCAGTTTAATATCTGATACGTCCCCTATCTGGGGACCATATATTAAATGGATTTTTGAGAACGGGGGCCGATTTCGAAGCTTGCTTCCGTCGCCCTATGCATTGACCCGATATGGCAGTATCTTCGGGTACAGTGCACCACCCCCTTACAGGGTTAAAAAGAAAGATTCCTACTTTCATTGCTACCTGCTTGCTGGCTAGCCAGCTAGCCAGCCCTGTGGGCCTTGCTGCTGCTGCAGCCAAAAAACAAAAGGTGGTGCTGCTGCTGCTTCTGCTGCTTCTGCTTCTGCTTGTGTCTGGCCCCTGTTGGAGCGTCCAGGCACAGGACTTCTGCTGCTGCTGACTAAATGGCCTCCTTAATTGGATCATTTGAGTAGCCAGCACACCTGTGCAGGTAGGGCATGACATGATAGGCAGCTGCCTTGATAGCGGGTGGGTGCTGAATGTTCCTAATTGACAAAATAAGATTAATGCTTATGAAGAAATATAAAATCTCATCCCTTCCCCAATATCGCGCCACACCCCTACCCCTTAATTCCCTGGTTGAACGTGATGGACATATGTCTTTTTTCGACCGTACTAACTATGTAACTATGTAACATAACATGGGGGGGGGGGGGGGGGGGGTCTCCTGGCTGTTCACACAGGTGTGTCATTGCTGTACATTGACCATGCATTGCTTCTGTGGTATTGCAAAGGCAAAGACAAATGCTTCCAGCCATCCATTGCACTAATGGATTGGTCATCAGCTGGCTGTCTATGTCCCGCATCAATATAGACCAAAGTACAGAGGGTTAGGCTATGCTATTGTGCACCTACCTGATGCATCAGAAGGTGCGAGGCCCTTGCTAAATTCTGTGCACAGACTTTGAGATCTATGCTTTAGACTGTATCTAAACCTGCTCCAACATGGACTGACATTCTGGCCTACTTTCAGCCGATGCGACTTGTCTGTCGCTGAACAGTCGCTTTTTATGTATTCAGCACCTATGTATAATGTTGTAAAAATGCTCTAGAAGCTAAAGTCGCAGAAATGTCACACATATTTGGCCTGCAACTTTCTGTGCGACAAATTCAGACAGGAAAAATCAGTATAAATCCTAGAAAATTATCCCCCAGTGTCTCCATCTGCTGGCGGTATTGAATAAGCATTGCTGCACTGATGGGGTATGCATTAGACGAAAAAAAAGAAGAAAAAGAAGAATAATACGCCCAGAAAAGAGGCGAAAAGGAGAAAAACGTAAAAAAACGTGAAAAAAAAGTAAGAGGAAGAGAAGGGAAAAAAAGGTGGAAATGGGTTTAAAAGTGATTTCGGCGGAGAAATATATATATATATATATATATATATATATATATATATATATATATGCGCACACACACACATAGATATAAACGTATTCTCCGTTGAGATATTGCAGCCGCTGCTGTGTCCAGGCCCAGGAGCCTTAGCACTGTGCTGTGATGTCACTCAATACCACTGACATCACTAGGTGTAAACAACATCTCTCCTTTGCTGTGTATGTGACTATGGAGCTGTTTGGTGATGTCGTCTATTACGGCCTTCATAGAAGCAACAGGAGATTGTTGCATCCATCTTGAACCCTCAGAACTACAGTGCTATGATGTCACTCACTTCCACAGGCCTTGCAGAGTGTAAACAACAACAACCCAGCTTTGTTGTGTATGTAACCAAAGGGATTTGTGATGTCACCTAGAACCTTCACAGCAGCGACAGCTTTATGAGGAGCATCAGCACTGCTCTGCCTGAGCAGAACCATCACCGCCATAGGTTGTCAAATAACCCGGATTTAACCCACACAGGTAAGTCCAATGGGGTGCAGGCATGTCCTCTATGCTTACAGCTTCCCGTGGGTGTTGGTTTGATACCGTTTGGGGACAGCCAAGGAGGCATCTGCAGGCAACAAAGGTAGGTGTGTGCTTGTGTGTGTGTTTCCTATGCAGATCCTAAGCCCAGTGTCACATGCAAGTAGGAGGAGTAAGAAGGGTTCCTGGCAAATCCGGGTTATGGATTGCATTTAAAAAGGCCCCGTGGGAGTGCAATGGGCCCCTGTCTTGCTGCTTAGCAATAATGGTATGGGTTTAGGTTCTGCTGTGTGTACTGGTGGTTGACTGCCCCCCAGCCCAGAGTGTGCATGGAAAATTGTCTGGCAGCCTCCCTGACAGCAAGCAGTGATAGTGCCCATGAAGGGGACCTTGTTGGGCCCGCCCCTTTCACGGTTATCGCTTCTCGGCCTTTTGGCTAAGATCAAGTGTAGTATCTGTTCTTATCAGTTTAATATCTGATACGTCCCCTATCTGGGGACCATATATTAAATGGATTTTTGAGAACGGGGGCCGATTTCGAAGCTTGCTTCCGTCGCCCTATGCATTGACCCGATATGGCAGTATCTTCGGGTACAGTGCACCACCCCCTTACAGGGTTAAAAAGAAAGATTCCTACTTTCATTGCTACCTGCTTGCTGGCTAGCCAGCTAGCCAGCCCTGTGGGCCTTGCTGCTGCTGCAGCCAAAAAACAAAAGGTGGTGCTGCTGCTGCTTCTGCTGCTTCTGCTTCTGCTTGTGTCTGGCCCCTGTTGGAGCGTCCAGGCACAGGACTTCTGCTGCTGCTGACTAAATGGCCTCCTTAATTGGATCATTTGAGTAGCCAGCACACCTGTGCAGGTAGGGCATGACATGATAGGCAGCTGCCTTGATAGCGGGTGGGTGCTGAATGTTCCTAATTGACAAAATAAGATTAATGCTTATGAAGAAATATAAAATCTCATCCCTTCCCCAATATCGCGCCACACCCCTACCCCTTAATTCCCTGGTTGAACGTGATGGACATATGTCTTTTTTCGACCGTACTAACTATGTAACTATGTAACATAACATGGGGGGGGGGGGGGGGGTCTCCTGGCTGTTCACACAGGTGTGTCATTGCTGTACATTGACCATGCATTGCTTCTGTGGTATTGCAAAGGCAAAGACAAATGCTTCCAGCCATCCATTGCACTAATGGATTGGTCATCAGCTGGCTGTCTATGTCCCGCATCAATATAGACCAAAGTACAGAGGGTTAGGCTATGCTATTGTGCACCTACCTGATGCATCAGAAGGTGCGAGGCCCTTGCTAAATTCTGTGCACAGACTTTGAGATCTATGCTTTAGACTGTATCTAAACCTGCTCCAACATGGACTGACATTCTGGCCTACTTTCAGCCGATGCGACTTGTCTGTCGCTGAACAGTCGCTTTTTATGTATTCAGCACCTATGTATAATGTTGTAAAAATGCTCTAGAAGCTAAAGTCGCAGAAATGTCACACATATTTGGCCTGCAACTTTCTGTGCGACAAATTCAGACAGGAAAAATCAGTATAAATCCTTAGAAAATTATCCCCCAGTGTCTCCATCTGCTGGCGGTATTGAATAAGCATTGCTGCACTGATGGGGTATGCATTAGACGAAAAAAAAGAAGAAAAAGAAGAATAATACGCCCAGAAAAGAGGCGAAAAGGAGAAAAACGTAAAAAAACGTGAAAAAAAAGTAAGAGGAAGAGAAGGGAAAAAAAGGTGGAAATGGGTTTAAAAGTGATTTCGGCGGAGAAATATATATATATATATATATATATATATATATATATATATATATATATATATGCGCACACACACACATAGATATAAACGTATTCTCCGTTGAGATATTGCAGCCGCTGCTGTGTCCAGGCCCAGGAGCCTTAGCACTGTGCTGTGATGTCACTCAATACCACTGACATCACTAGGTGTAAACAACATCTCTCCTTTGCTGTGTATGTGACTATGGAGCTGTTTGGTGATGTCGTCTATTACGGCCTTCATAGAAGCAACAGGAGATTGTTGCATCCATCTTGAACCCTCAGAACTACAGTGCTATGATGTCACTCACTTCCACAGGCCTTGCAGAGTGTAAACAACAACAACCCAGCTTTGTTGTGTATGTAACCAAAGGGATTTGTGATGTCACCTAGAACCTTCACAGCAGCGACAGCTTTATGAGGAGCATCAGCACTGCTCTGCCTGAGCAGAACCATCACCGCCATAGGTTGTCAAATAACCCGGATTTAACCCACACAGGTAAGTCCAATGGGGTGCAGGCATGTCCTCTATGCTTACAGCTTCCCGTGGGTGTTGGTTTGATACCGTTTGGGGACAGCCAAGGAGGCATCTGCAGGCAACAAAGGTAGGTGTGTGCTTGTGTGTGTGTTTCCTATGCAGATCCTAAGCCCAGTGTCACATGCAAGTAGGAGGAGTAAGAAGGGTTCCTGGCAAATCCGGGTTATGGATTGCATTTAAAAAGGCCCCGTGGGAGTGCAATGGGCCCCTGTCTTGCTGCTTAGCAATAATGGTATGGGTTTAGGTTCTGCTGTGTGTACTGGTGGTTGACTGCCCCCCAGCCCAGAGTGTGCATGGAAAATTGTCTGGCAGCCTCCCTGACAGCAAGCAGTGATAGTGCCCATGAAGGGGACCTTGTTGGGCCCGCCCCTTTCACGGTTATCGCTTCTCGGCCTTTTGGCTAAGATCAAGTGTAGTATCTGTTCTTATCAGTTTAATATCTGATACGTCCCCTATCTGGGGACCATATATTAAATGGATTTTTGAGAACGGGGGCCGATTTCGAAGCTTGCTTCCGTCGCCCTATGCATTGACCCGATATGGCAGTATCTTCGGGTACAGTGCACCACCCCCTTACAGGGTTAAAAAGAAAGATTCCTACTTTCATTGCTACCTGCTTGCTGGCTAGCCAGCTAGCCAGCCCTGTGGGCCTTGCTGCTGCTGCAGCCAAAAAACAAAAGGTGGTGCTGCTGCTGCTTCTGCTGCTTCTGCTTCTGCTTGTGTCTGGCCCCTGTTGGAGCGTCCAGGCACAGGACTTCTGCTGCTGCTGACTAAATGGCCTCCTTAATTGGATCATTTGAGTAGCCAGCACACCTGTGCAGGTAGGGCATGACATGATAGGCAGCTGCCTTGATAGCGGGTGGGTGCTGAATGTTCCTAATTGACAAAATAAGATTAATGCTTATGAAGAAATATAAAATCTCATCCCTTCCCCAATATCGCGCCACACCCCTACCCCTTAATTCCCTGGTTGAACGTGATGGACATATGTCTTTTTTCGACCGTACTAACTATGTAACTATGTAACATAACATGGGGGGGGGGGGGGGGGGGTCTCCTGGCTGTTCACACAGGTGTGTCATTGCTGTACATTGACCATGCATTGCTTCTGTGGTATTGCAAAGGCAAAGACAAATGCTTCCAGCCATCCATTGCACTAATGGATTGGTCATCAGCTGGCTGTCTATGTCCCGCATCAATATAGACCAAAGTACAGAGGGTTAGGCTATGCTATTGTGCACCTACCTGATGCATCAGAAGGTGCGAGGCCCTTGCTAAATTCTGTGCACAGACTTTGAGATCTATGCTTTAGACTGTATCTAAACCTGCTCCAACATGGACTGACATTCTGGCCTACTTTCAGCCGATGCGACTTGTCTGTCGCTGAACAGTCGCTTTTTATGTATTCAGCACCTATGTATAATGTTGTAAAAATGCTCTAGAAGCTAAAGTCGCAGAAATGTCACACATATTTGGCCTGCAACTTTCTGTGCGACAAATTCAGACAGGAAAAATCAGTATAAATCCTTAGAAAATTATCCCCCAGTGTCTCCATCTGCTGGCGGTATTGAATAAGCATTGCTGCACTGATGGGGTATGCATTAGACGAAAAAAAAGAAGAAAAAGAAGAATAATACGCCCAGAAAAGAGGCGAAAAGGAGAAAAACGTAAAAAAACGTGAAAAAAAAGTAAGAGGAAGAGAAGGGAAAAAAAGGTGGAAATGGGTTTAAAAGTGATTTCGGCGGAGAATATATATATATATATATATATATATATATATATATATATATATATATATGCGCACACACACACATAGATATAAACGTATTCTCCGTTGAGATATTGCAGCCGCTGCTGTGTCCAGGCCCAGGAGCCTTAGCACTGTGCTGTGATGTCACTCAATACCACTGACATCACTAGGTGTAAACAACATCTCTCCTTTGCTGTGTATGTGACTATGGAGCTGTTTGGTGATGTCGTCTATTACGGCCTTCATAGAAGCAACAGGAGATTGTTGCATCCATCTTGAACCCTCAGAACTACAGTGCTATGATGTCACTCACTTCCACAGGCCTTGCAGAGTGTAAACAACAACATGCCAGCTTTGTTGTGTATGTAACCAAAGGGATTTGTGATGTCACCTAGAACCTTCACAGCAGCGACAGCTTTATGAGGAGCATCAGCACTGCTCTGCCTGAGCAGAACCATCACCGCCATAGGTTGTCAAATAACCCGGATTTAACCCACACAGGTAAGTCCAATGGGGTGCAGGCATGTCCTCTATGCTTACAGCTTCCCGTGGGTGTTGGTTTGATACCGTTTGGGGACAGCCAAGGAGGCATCTGCAGGCAACAAAGGTAGGTGTGTGCTTGTGTGTGTGTTTCCTATGCAGATCCTAAGCCCAGTGTCACATGCAAGTAGGAGGAGTAAGAAGGGTTCCTGGCAAATCCGGGTTATGGATTGCATTTAAAAAGGCCCCGTGGGAGTGCAATGGGCCCCTGTCTTGCTGCTTAGCAATAATGGTATGGGTTTAGGTTCTGCTGTGTGTACTGGTGGTTGACTGCCCCCCAGCCCAGAGTGTGCATGGAAAATTGTCTGGCAGCCTCCCTGACAGCAAGCAGTGATAGTGCCCATGAAGGGGACCTTGTTGGGCCCGCCCCTTTCACGGTTATCGCTTCTCGGCCTTTTGGCTAAGATCAAGTGTAGTATCTGTTCTTATCAGTTTAATATCTGATACGTCCCCTATCTGGGGACCATATATTAAATGGATTTTTGAGAACGGGGGCCGATTTCGAAGCTTGCTTCCGTCGCCCTATGCATTGACCCGATATGGCAGTATCTTCGGGTACAGTGCACCACCCCCTTACAGGGTTAAAAAGAAAGATTCCTACTTTCATTGCTACCTGCTTGCTGGCTAGCCAGCTAGCCAGCCCTGTGGGCCTTGCTGCTGCTGCAGCCAAAAAACAAAAGGTGGTGCTGCTGCTGCTTCTGCTGCTTCTGCTTCTGCTTGTGTCTGGCCCCTGTTGGAGCGTCCAGGCACAGGACTTCTGCTGCTGCTGACTAAATGGCCTCCTTAATTGGATCATTTGAGTAGCCAGCACACCTGTGCAGGTAGGGCATGACATGATAGGCAGCTGCCTTGATAGCGGGTGGGTGCTGAATGTTCCTAATTGACAAAATAAGATTAATGCTTATGAAGAAATATAAAATCTCATCCCTTCCCCAATATCGCGCCACACCCCTACCCCTTAATTCCCTGGTTGAACGTGATGGACATATGTCTTTTTTCGACCGTACTAACTATGTAACTATGTAACATAACATGGGGGGGGGGGGGGGGTCTCCTGGCTGTTCACACAGGTGTGTCATTGCTGTACATTGACCATGCATTGCTTCTGTGGTATTGCAAAGGCAAAGACAAATGCTTCCAGCCATCCATTGCACTAATGGATTGGTCATCAGCTGGCTGTCTATGTCCCGCATCAATATAGACCAAAGTACAGAGGGTTAGGCTATGCTATTGTGCACCTACCTGATGCATCAGAAGGTGCGAGGCCCTTGCTAAATTCTGTGCACAGACTTTGAGATCTATGCTTTAGACTGTATCTAAACCTGCTCCAACATGGACTGACATTCTGGCCTACTTTCAGCCGATGCGACTTGTCTGTCGCTGAACAGTCGCTTTTTATGTATTCAGCACCTATGTATAATGTTGTAAAAATGCTCTAGAAGCTAAAGTCGCAGAAATGTCACACATATTTGGCCTGCAACTTTCTGTGCGACAAATTCAGACAGGAAAAATCAGTATAAATCCTTAGAAAATTATCCCCCAGTGTCTCCATCTGCTGGCGGTATTGAATAAGCATTGCTGCACTGATGGGGTATGCATTAGACGAAAAAAAAGAAGAAAAAGAAGAATAATACGCCCAGAAAAGAGGCGAAAAGGAGAAAAACGTAAAAAAACGTGAAAAAAAAGTAAGAGGAAGAGAAGGGAAAAAAAGGTGGAAATGGGTTTAAAAGTGATTTCGGCGGAGAAATATATATATATATATATATATATATATATATATATATATATATATATGCGCACACACACACATAGATATAAACGTATTCTCCGTTGAGATATTGCAGCCGCTGCTGTGTCCAGGCCCAGGAGCCTTAGCACTGTGCTGTGATGTCACTCAATACCACTGACATCACTAGGTGTAAACAACATCTCTCCTTTGCTGTGTATGTGACTATGGAGCTGTTTGGTGATGTCGTCTATTACGGCCTTCATAGAAGCAACAGGAGATTGTTGCATCCATCTTGAACCCTCAGAACTACAGTGCTATGATGTCACTCACTTCCACAGGCCTTGCAGAGTGTAAACAACAACAACCCAGCTTTGTTGTGTATGTAACCAAAGGGATTTGTGATGTCACCTAGAACCTTCACAGCAGCGACAGCTTTATGAGGAGCATCAGCACTGCTCTGCCTGAGCAGAACCATCACCGCCATAGGTTGTCAAATAACCCGGATTTAACCCACACAGGTAAGTCCAATGGGGTGCAGGCATGTCCTCTATGCTTACAGCTTCCCGTGGGTGTTGGTTTGATACCGTTTGGGGACAGCCAAGGAGGCATCTGCAGGCAACAAAGGTAGGTGTGTGCTTGTGTGTGTGTTTCCTATGCAGATCCTAAGCCCAGTGTCACATGCAAGTAGGAGGAGTAAGAAGGGTTCCTGGCAAATCCGGGTTATGGATTGCATTTAAAAAGGCCCCGTGGGAGTGCAATGGGCCCCTGTCTTGCTGCTTAGCAATAATGGTATGGGTTTAGGTTCTGCTGTGTGTACTGGTGGTTGACTGCCCCCCAGCCCAGAGTGTGCATGGAAAATTGTCTGGCAGCCTCCCTGACAGCAAGCAGTGATAGTGCCCATGAAGGGGACCTTGTTGGGCCCGCCCCTTTCACGGTTATCGCTTCTCGGCCTTTTGGCTAAGATCAAGTGTAGTATCTGTTCTTATCAGTTTAATATCTGATACGTCCCCTATCTGGGGACCATATATTAAATGGATTTTTGAGAACGGGGGCCGATTTCGAAGCTTGCTTCCGTCGCCCTATGCATTGACCCGATATGGCAGTATCTTCGGGTACAGTGCACCACCCCCTTACAGGGTTAAAAAGAAAGATTCCTACTTTCATTGCTACCTGCTTGCTGGCTAGCCAGCTAGCCAGCCCTGTGGGCCTTGCTGCTGCTGCAGCCAAAAAACAAAAGGTGGTGCTGCTGCTGCTTCTGCTGCTTCTGCTTCTGCTTGTGTCTGGCCCCTGTTGGAGCGTCCAGGCACAGGACTTCTGCTGCTGCTGACTAAATGGCCTCCTTAATTGGATCATTTGAGTAGCCAGCACACCTGTGCAGGTAGGGCATGACATGATAGGCAGCTGCCTTGATAGCGGGTGGGTGCTGAATGTTCCTAATTGACAAAATAAGATTAATGCTTATGAAGAAATATAAAATCTCATCCCTTCCCCAATATCGCGCCACACCCCTACCCCTTAATTCCCTGGTTGAACGTGATGGACATATGTCTTTTTTCGACCGTACTAACTATGTAACTATGTAACATAACATGGGGGGGGGGGGGGGGGTCTCCTGGCTGTTCACACAGGTGTGTCATTGCTGTACATTGACCATGCATTGCTTCTGTGGTATTGCAAAGGCAAAGACAAATGCTTCCAGCCATCCATTGCACTAATGGATTGGTCATCAGCTGGCTGTCTATGTCCCGCATCAATATAGACCAAAGTACAGAGGGTTAGGCTATGCTATTGTGCACCTACCTGATGCATCAGAAGGTGCGAGGCCCTTGCTAAATTCTGTGCACAGACTTTGAGATCTATGCTTTAGACTGTATCTAAACCTGCTCCAACATGGACTGACATTCTGGCCTACTTTCAGCCGATGCGACTTGTCTGTCGCTGAACAGTCGCTTTTTATGTATTCAGCACCTATGTATAATGTTGTAAAAATGCTCTAGAAGCTAAAGTCGCAGAAATGTCACACATATTTGGCCTGCAACTTTCTGTGCGACAAATTCAGACAGGAAAAATCAGTATAAATCCTTAGAAAATTATCCCCCAGTGTCTCCATCTGCTGGCGGTATTGAATAAGCATTGCTGCACTGATGGGGTATGCATTAGACGAAAAAAAAGAAGAAAAAGAAGAATAATACGCCCAGAAAAGAGGCGAAAAGGAGAAAAACGTAAAAAAACGTGAAAAAAAAGTAAGAGGAAGAGAAGGGAAAAAAAGGTGGAAATGGGTTTAAAAGTGATTTCGGCGGAGAAATATATATATATATATATATATATATATATATATATATATATATATGCGCACACACACACATAGATATAAACGTATTCTCCGTTGAGATATTGCAGCCGCTGCTGTGTCCAGGCCCAGGAGCCTTAGCACTGTGCTGTGATGTCACTCAATACCACTGACATCACTAGGTGTAAACAACATCTCTCCTTTGCTGTGTATGTGACTATGGAGCTGTTTGGTGATGTCGTCTATTACGGCCTTCATAGAAGCAACAGGAGATTGTTGCATCCATCTTGAACCCTCAGAACTACAGTGCTATGATGTCACTCACTTCCACAGGCCTTGCAGAGTGTAAACAACAACAACCCAGCTTTGTTGTGTATGTAACCAAAGGGATTTGTGATGTCACCTAGAACCTTCACAGCAGCGACAGCTTTATGAGGAGCATCAGCACTGCTCTGCCTGAGCAGAACCATCACCGCCATAGGTTGTCAAATAACCCGGATTTAACCCACACAGGTAAGTCCAATGGGGTGCAGGCATGTCCTCTATGCTTACAGCTTCCCGTGGGTGTTGGTTTGATACCGTTTGGGGACAGCCAAGGAGGCATCTGCAGGCAACAAAGGTAGGTGTGTGCTTGTGTGTGTGTTTCCTATGCAGATCCTAAGCCCAGTGTCACATGCAAGTAGGAGGAGTAAGAAGGGTTCCTGGCAAATCCGGGTTATGGATTGCATTTAAAAAGGCCCCGTGGGAGTGCAATGGGCCCCTGTCTTGCTGCTTAGCAATAATGGTATGGGTTTAGGTTCTGCTGTGTGTACTGGTGGTTGACTGCCCCCCAGCCCAGAGTGTGCATGGAAAATTGTCTGGCAGCCTCCCTGACAGCAAGCAGTGATAGTGCCCATGAAGGGGACCTTGTTGGGCCCGCCCCTTTCACGGTTATCGCTTCTCGGCCTTTTGGCTAAGATCAAGTGTAGTATCTGTTCTTATCAGTTTAATATCTGATACGTCCCCTATCTGGGGACCATATATTAAATGGATTTTTGAGAACGGGGGCCGATTTCGAAGCTTGCTTCCGTCGCCCTATGCATTGACCCGATATGGCAGTATCTTCGGGTACAGTGCACCACCCCCTTACAGGGTTAAAAAGAAAGATTCCTACTTTCATTGCTACCTGCTTGCTGGCTAGCCAGCTAGCCAGCCCTGTGGGCCTTGCTGCTGCTGCAGCCAAAAAACAAAAGGTGGTGCTGCTGCTGCTTCTGCTGCTTCTGCTTCTGCTTGTGTCTGGCCCCTGTTGGAGCGTCCAGGCACAGGACTTCTGCTGCTGCTGACTAAATGGCCTCCTTAATTGGATCATTTGAGTAGCCAGCACACCTGTGCAGGTAGGGCATGACATGATAGGCAGCTGCCTTGATAGCGGGTGGGTGCTGAATGTTCCTAATTGACAAAATAAGATTAATGCTTATGAAGGAAATATAAAATCTCATCCCTTCCCCAATATCGCGCCACACCCCTACCCCTTAATTCCCTGGTTGAACGTGATGGACATATGTCTTTTTTCGACCGTACTAACTATGTAACTATGTAACATAACATGGGGGGGGGGGGGGGGGGTCTCCTGGCTGTTCACACAGGTGTGTCATTGCTGTACATTGACCATGCATTGCTTCTGTGGTATTGCAAAGGCAAAGACAAATGCTTCCAGCCATCCATTGCACTAATGGATTGGTCATCAGCTGGCTGTCTATGTCCCGCATCAATATAGACCAAAGTACAGAGGGTTAGGCTATGCTATTGTGCACCTACCTGATGCATCAGAAGGTGCGAGGCCCTTGCTAAATTCTGTGCACAGACTTTGAGATCTATGCTTTAGACTGTATCTAAACCTGCTCCAACATGGACTGACATTCTGGCCTACTTTCAGCCGATGCGACTTGTCTGTCGCTGAACAGTCGCTTTTTATGTATTCAGCACCTATGTATAATGTTGTAAAAATGCTCTAGAAGCTAAAGTCGCAGAAATGTCACACATATTTGGCCTGCAACTTTCTGTGCGACAAATTCAGACAGGAAAAATCAGTATAAATCCTTAGAAAATTATCCCCCAGTGTCTCCATCTGCTGGCGGTATTGAATAAGCATTGCTGCACTGATGGGGTATGCATTAGACGAAAAAAAAGAAGAAAAAGAAGAATAATACGCCCAGAAAAGAGGCGAAAAGGAGAAAAACGTAAAAAAACGTGAAAAAAAAGTAAGAGGAAGAGAAGGGAAAAAAAGGTGGAAATGGGTTTAAAAGTGATTTCGGCGGAGAAATATATATATATATATATATATATATATATATATATATATATATATATGCGCACACACACACATAGATATAAACGTATTCTCCGTTGAGATATTGCAGCCGCTGCTGTGTCCAGGCCCAGGAGCCTTAGCACTGTGCTGTGATGTCACTCAATACCACTGACATCACTAGGTGTAAACAACATCTCTCCTTTGCTGTGTATGTGACTATGGAGCTGTTTGGTGATGTCGTCTATTACGGCCTTCATAGAAGCAACAGGAGATTGTTGCATCCATCTTGAACCCTCAGAACTACAGTGCTATGATGTCACTCACTTCCACAGGCCTTGCAGAGTGTAAACAACAACAACCCAGCTTTGTTGTGTATGTAACCAAAGGGATTTGTGATGTCACCTAGAACCTTCACAGCAGCGACAGCTTTATGAGGAGCATCAGCACTGCTCTGCCTGAGCAGAACCATCACCGCCATAGGTTGTCAAATAACCCGGATTTAACCCACACAGGTAAGTCCAATGGGGTGCAGGCATGTCCTCTATGCTTACAGCTTCCCGTGGGTGTTGGTTTGATACCGTTTGGGGACAGCCAAGGAGGCATCTGCAGGCAACAAAGGTAGGTGTGTGCTTGTGTGTGTGTTTCCTATGCAGATCCTAAGCCCAGTGTCACATGCAAGTAGGAGGAGTAAGAAGGGTTCCTGGCAAATCCGGGTTATGGATTGCATTTAAAAAGGCCCCGTGGGAGTGCAATGGGCCCCTGTCTTGCTGCTTAGCAATAATGGTATGGGTTTAGGTTCTGCTGTGTGTACTGGTGGTTGACTGCCCCCCAGCCCAGAGTGTGCATGGAAAATTGTCTGGCAGCCTCCCTGACAGCAAGCAGTGATAGTGCCCATGAAGGGGACCTTGTTGGGCCCGCCCCTTTCACGGTTATCGCTTCTCGGCCTTTTGGCTAAGATCAAGTGTAGTATCTGTTCTTATCAGTTTAATATCTGATACGTCCCCTATCTGGGGACCATATATTAAATGGATTTTTGAGAACGGGGGCCGATTTCGAAGCTTGCTTCCGTCGCCCTATGCATTGACCCGATATGGCAGTATCTTCGGGTACAGTGCACCACCCCCTTACAGGGTTAAAAAGAAAGATTCCTACTTTCATTGCTACCTGCTTGCTGGCTAGCCAGCTAGCCAGCCCTGTGGGCCTTGCTGCTGCTGCAGCCAAAAAACAAAAGGTGGTGCTGCTGCTGCTTCTGCTGCTTCTGCTTCTGCTTGTGTCTGGCCCCTGTTGGAGCGTCCAGGCACAGGACTTCTGCTGCTGCTGACTAAATGGCCTCCTTAATTGGATCATTTGAGTAGCCAGCACACCTGTGCAGGTAGGGCATGACATGATAGGCAGCTGCCTTGATAGCGGGTGGGTGCTGAATGTTCCTAATTGACAAAATAAGATTAATGCTTATGAAGAAATATAAAATCTCATCCCTTCCCCAATATCGCGCCACACCCCTACCCCTTAATTCCCTGGTTGAACGTGATGGACATATGTCTTTTTTCGACCGTACTAACTATGTAACTATGTAACATAACATGGGGGGGGGGGGGGGGGGGTCTCCTGGCTGTTCACACAGGTGTGTCATTGCTGTACATTGACCATGCATTGCTTCTGTGGTATTGCAAAGGCAAAGACAAATGCTTCCAGCCATCCATTGCACTAATGGATTGGTCATCAGCTGGCTGTCTATGTCCCGCATCAATATAGACCAAAGTACAGAGGGTTAGGCTATGCTATTGTGCACCTACCTGATGCATCAGAAGGTGCGAGGCCCTTGCTAAATTCTGTGCACAGACTTTGAGATCTATGCTTTAGACTGTATCTAAACCTGCTCCAACATGGACTGACATTCTGGCCTACTTTCAGCCGATGCGACTTGTCTGTCGCTGAACAGTCGCTTTTTATGTATTCAGCACCTATGTATAATGTTGTAAAAATGCTCTAGAAGCTAAAGTCGCAGAAATGTCACACATATTTGGCCTGCAACTTTCTGTGCGACAAATTCAGACAGGAAAAATCAGTATAAATCCTTAGAAAATTATCCCCCAGTGTCTCCATCTGCTGGCGGTATTGAATAAGCATTGCTGCACTGATGGGGTATGCATTAGACGAAAAAAAAGAAGAAAAAGAAGAATAATACGCCCAGAAAAGAGGCGAAAAGGAGAAAAACGTAAAAAAACGTGAAAAAAAAGTAAGAGGAAGAGAAGGGAAAAAAAGGTGGAAATGGGTTTAAAAGTGATTTCGGCGGAGAAATATATATATATATATATATATATATATATATATATATATATATATGCGCACACACACACATAGATATAAACGTATTCTCCGTTGAGATATTGCAGCCGCTGCTGTGTCCAGGCCCAGGAGCCTTAGCACTGTGCTGTGATGTCACTCAATACCACTGACATCACTAGGTGTAAACAACATCTCTCCTTTGCTGTGTATGTGACTATGGAGCTGTTTGGTGATGTCGTCTATTACGGCCTTCATAGAAGCAACAGGAGATTGTTGCATCCATCTTGAACCCTCAGAACTACAGTGCTATGATGTCACTCACTTCCACAGGCCTTGCAGAGTGTAAACAACAACAACCCAGCTTTGTTGTGTATGTAACCAAAGGGATTTGTGATGTCACCTAGAACCTTCACAGCAGCGACAGCTTTATGAGGAGCATCAGCACTGCTCTGCCTGAGCAGAACCATCACCGCCATAGGTTGTCAAATAACCCGGATTTAACCCACACAGGTAAGTCCAATGGGGTGCAGGCATGTCCTCTATGCTTACAGCTTCCCGTGGGTGTTGGTTTGATACCGTTTGGGGACAGCCAAGGAGGCATCTGCAGGCAACAAAGGTAGGTGTGTGCTTGTGTGTGTGTTTCCTATGCAGATCCTAAGCCCAGTGTCACATGCAAGTAGGAGGAGTAAGAAGGGTTCCTGGCAAATCCGGGTTATGGATTGCATTTAAAAAGGCCCCGTGGGAGTGCAATGGGCCCCTGTCTTGCTGCTTAGCAATAATGGTATGGGTTTAGGTTCTGCTGTGTGTACTGGTGGTTGACTGCCCCCCAGCCCAGAGTGTGCATGGAAAATTGTCTGGCAGCCTCCCTGACAGCAAGCAGTGATAGTGCCCATGAAGGGGACCTTGTTGGGCCCGCCCCTTTCACGGTTATCGCTTCTCGGCCTTTTGGCTAAGATCAAGTGTAGTATCTGTTCTTATCAGTTTAATATCTGATACGTCCCCTATCTGGGGACCATATATTAAATGGATTTTTGAGAACGGGGGCCGATTTCGAAGCTTGCTTCCGTCGCCCTATGCATTGACCCGATATGGCAGTATCTTCGGGTACAGTGCACCACCCCCTTACAGGGTTAAAAAGAAAGATTCCTACTTTCATTGCTACCTGCTTGCTGGCTAGCCAGCTAGCCAGCCCTGTGGGCCTTGCTGCTGCTGCAGCCAAAAAACAAAAGGTGGTGCTGCTGCTGCTTCTGCTGCTTCTGCTTCTGCTTGTGTCTGGCCCCTGTTGGAGCGTCCAGGCACAGGACTTCTGCTGCTGCTGACTAAATGGCCTCCTTAATTGGATCATTTGAGTAGCCAGCACACCTGTGCAGGTAGGGCATGACATGATAGGCAGCTGCCTTGATAGCGGGTGGGTGCTGAATGTTCCTAATTGACAAAATAAGATTAATGCTTATGAAGAAATATAAAATCTCATCCCTTCCCCAATATCGCGCCACACCCCTACCCCTTAATTCCCTGGTTGAACGTGATGGACATATGTCTTTTTTCGACCGTACTAACTATGTAACTATGTAACATAACATGGGGGGGGGGGGGGGTCTCCTGGCTGTTCACACAGGTGTGTCATTGCTGTACATTGACCATGCATTGCTTCTGTGGTATTGCAAAGGCAAAGACAAATGCTTCCAGCCATCCATTGCACTAATGGATTGGTCATCAGCTGGCTGTCTATGTCCCGCATCAATATAGACCAAAGTACAGAGGGTTAGGCTATGCTATTGTGCACCTACCTGATGCATCAGAAGGTGCGAGGCCCTTGCTAAATTCTGTGCACAGACTTTGAGATCTATGCTTTAGACTGTATCTAAACCTGCTCCA
This sequence comes from Hyla sarda, assembly GCF_029499605.1. NCBI lineage: Eukaryota > Metazoa > Chordata > Amphibia > Anura > Hylidae > Hyla > Hyla sarda. Next base: position 277,870 of record NW_026610419.1, read on the forward strand.
ACATGGACTGACATTCTGGCCTACTTTCAGCCGATGCGACTTGTCTGTCGCTGAACAGTCGCTTTTTATGTATTCAGCACCTATGTATAATGTTGTAAAAATGCTCTAGAAGCTAAAGTCGCAGAAATGTCACACATATTTGGCCTGCAACTTTCTGTGCGACAAATTCAGACAGGAAAAATCAGTATAAATCCTTAGAAAATTATCCCCCAGTGTCTCCATCTGCTGGCGGTATTGAATAAGCATTGCTGCACTGATGGGGTATGCATTAGACGAAAAAAAAGAAGAAAAAGAAGAATAATACGCCCAGAAAAGAGGCGAAAAGGAGAAAAACGTAAAAAAACGTGAAAAAAAAGTAAGAGGAAGAGAAGGGAAAAAAAGGTGGAAATGGGTTTAAAAGTGATTTCGGCGGAGAATATATATATATATATATATATATATATATATATATATATATATGCGCACACACACACATAGATATAAACGTATTCTCCGTTGAGATATTGCAGCCGCTGCTGTGTCCAGGCCCAGGAGCCTTAGCACTGTGCTGTGATGTCACTCAATACCACTGACATCACTAGGTGTAAACAACATCTCTCCTTTGCTGTGTATGTGACTATGGAGCTGTTTGGTGATGTCGTCTATTACGGCCTTCATAGAAGCAACAGGAGATTGTTGCATCCATCTTGAACCCTCAGAACTACAGTGCTATGATGTCACTCACTTCCACAGGCCTTGCACAACAATCCAGCTTTGTTGTGTATGTAACCAAAGGGATTTGTGATGTCACCTAGAACCTTCACAGCAGCGACAGCTTTATGAGGAGCATCAGCACTGCTCTGCCTGAGCAGAACCATCACCGCCATAGGTTGTCAAATAACCCGGATTTAACCCACACAGGTAAGTCCAATGGGGTGCAGGCATGTCCTCTATGCTTACAGCTTCCCGTGGGTGTTGGTTTGATACCGTTTGGGGACAGCCAAGGAGGCATCTGCAGGCAACAAAGGTAGGTGTGTGCTTGTGTGTGTGTTTCCTATGCAGATCCTAAGCCCAGTGTCACATGCAAGTAGGAGGAGTAAGAAGGGTTCCTGGCAAATCCGGGTTATGGATTGCATTTAAAAAGGCCCCGTGGGAGTGCAATGGGCCCCTGTCTTGCTGCTTAGCAATAATGGTATGGGTTTAGGTTCTGCTGTGTGTACTGGTGGTTGACTGCCCCCCAGCCCAGAGTGTGCATGGAAAATTGTCTGGCAGCCTCCCTGACAGCAAGCAGTGATAGTGCCCATGAAGGGGACCTTGTTGGGCCCGCCCCTTTCACGGTTATCGCTTCTCGGCCTTTTGGCTAAGATCAAGTGTAGTATCTGTTCTTATCAGTTTAATATCTGATACGTCCCCTATCTGGGGACCATATATTAAATGGATTTTTGAGAACGGGGGCCGATTTCGAAGCTTGCTTCCGTCGCCCTATGCATTGACCCGATATGGCAGTATCTTCGGGTACAGTGCACCACCCCCTTACAGGGTTAAAAAGAAAGATTCCTACTTTCATTGCTACCTGCTTGCTGGCTAGCCAGCTAGCCAGCCCTGTGGGCCTTGCTGCTGCTGCAGCCAAAAAACAAAAGGTGGTGCTGCTGCTGCTTCTGCTGCTTCTGCTTCTGCTTGTGTCTGGCCCCTGTTGGAGCGTCCAGGCACAGGACTTCTGCTGCTGCTGACTAAATGGCCTCCTTAATTGGATCATTTGAGTAGCCAGCACACCTGTGCAGGTAGGGCATGACATGATAGGCAGCTGCCTTGATAGCGGGTGGGTGCTGAATGTTCCTAATTGACAAAATAAGATTAATGCTTATGAAGAAATATAAAATCTCATCCCTTCCCCAATATCGCGCCACACCCCTACCCCTTAATTCCCTGGTTGAACGTGATGGACATATGTCTTTTTTCGACCGTACTAACTATGTAACTATGTAACATAACATGGGGGGGGGGGGGGGGGGTCTCCTGGCTGTTCACACAGGTGTGTCATTGCTGTACATTGACCATGCATTGCTTCTGTGGTATTGCAAAGGCAAAGACAAATGCTTCCAGCCATCCATTGCACTAATGGATTGGTCATCAGCTGGCTGTCTATGTCCCGCATCAATATAGACCAAAGTACAGAGGGTTAGGCTATGCTATTGTGCACCTACCTGATGCATCAGAAGGTGCGAGGCCCTTGCTAAATTCTGTGCACAGACTTTGAGATCTATGCTTTAGACTGTATCTAAACCTGCTCCAACATGGACTGACATTCTGGCCTACTTTCAGCCGATGCGACTTGTCTGTCGCTGAACAGTCGCTTTTTATGTATTCAGCACCTATGTATAATGTTGTAAAAATGCTCTAGAAGCTAAAGTCGCAGAAATGTCACACATATTTGGCCTGCAACTTTCTGTGCGACAAATTCAGACAGGAAAAATCAGTATAAATCCTTAGAAAATTATCCCCCAGTGTCTCCATCTGCTGGCGGTATTGAATAAGCATTGCTGCACTGATGGGGTATGCATTAGACGAAAAAAAAGAAGAAAAAGAAGAATAATACGCCCAGAAAAGAGGCGAAAAGGAGAAAAACGTAAAAAAACGTGAAAAAAAAGTAAGAGGAAGAGAAGGGAAAAAAAGGTGGAAATGGGTTTAAAAGTGATTTCGGCGGAGAAATATATATATATATATATATATATATATATATATATATATATATGCGCACACACACACATAGATATAAACGTATTCTCCGTTGAGATATTGCAGCCGCTGCTGTGTCCAGGCCCAGGAGCCTTAGCACTGTGCTGTGATGTCACTCAATACCACTGACATCACTAGGTGTAAACAACATCTCTCCTTTGCTGTGTATGTGACTATGGAGCTGTTTGGTGATGTCGTCTATTACGGCCTTCATAGAAGCAACAGGAGATTGTTGCATCCATCTTGAACCCTCAGAACTACAGTGCTATGATGTCACTCACTTCCACAGGCCTTGCAGAGTGTAAACAACAACAACCCAGCTTTGTTGTGTATGTAACCAAAGGGATTTGTGATGTCACCTAGAACCTTCACAGCAGCGACAGCTTTATGAGGAGCATCAGCACTGCTCTGCCTGAGCAGAACCATCACCGCCATAGGTTGTCAAATAACCCGGATTTAACCCACACAGGTAAGTCCAATGGGGTGCAGGCATGTCCTCTATGCTTACAGCTTCCCGTGGGTGTTGGTTTGATACCGTTTGGGGACAGCCAAGGAGGCATCTGCAGGCAACAAAGGTAGGTGTGTGCTTGTGTGTGTGTTTCCTATGCAGATCCTAAGCCCAGTGTCACATGCAAGTAGGAGGAGTAAGAAGGGTTCCTGGCAAATCCGGGTTATGGATTGCATTTAAAAAGGCCCCGTGGGAGTGCAATGGGCCCCTGTCTTGCTGCTTAGCAATAATGGTATGGGTTTAGGTTCTGCTGTGTGTACTGGTGGTTGACTGCCCCCCAGCCCAGAGTGTGCATGGAAAATTGTCTGGCAGCCTCCCTGACAGCAAGCAGTGATAGTGCCCATGAAGGGGACCTTGTTGGGCCCGCCCCTTTCACGGTTATCGCTTCTCGGCCTTTTGGCTAAGATCAAGTGTAGTATCTGTTCTTATCAGTTTAATATCTGATACGTCCCCTATCTGGGGACCATATATTAAATGGATTTTTGAGAACGGGGGCCGATTTCGAAGCTTGCTTCCGTCGCCCTATGCATTGACCCGATATGGCAGTATCTTCGGGTACAGTGCACCACCCCCTTACAGGGTTAAAAAGAAAGATTCCTACTTTCATTGCTACCTGCTTGCTGGCTAGCCAGCTAGCCAGCCCTGTGGGCCTTGCTGCTGCTGCAGCCAAAAAACAAAAGGTGGTGCTGCTGCTGCTGCTGCTGCTTCTGCTTCTGCTTGTGTCTGGCCCCTGTTGGAGCGTCCAGGCACAGGACTTCTGCTGCTGCTGACTAAATGGCCTCCTTAATTGGATCATTTGAGTAGCCAGCACACCTGTGCAGGTAGGGCATGACATGATAGGCAGCTGCCTTGATAGCGGGTGGGTGCTGAATGTTCCTAATTGACAAAATAAGATTAATGCTTATGAAGAAATATAAAATCTCATCCCTTCCCCAATATCGCGCCACACCCCTACCCCTTAATTCCCTGGTTGAACGTGATGGACATATGTCTTTTTTCGACCGTACTAACTATGTAACTATGTAACATAACATGGGGGGGGGGGGGGTCTCCTGGCTGTTCACACAGGTGTGTCATTGCTGTACATTGACCATGCATTGCTTCTGTGGTATTGCAAAGGCAAAGACAAATGCTTCCAGCCATCCATTGCACTAATGGATTGGTCATCAGCTGGCTGTCTATGTCCCGCATCAATATAGACCAAAGTACAGAGGGTTAGGCTATGCTATTGTGCACCTACCTGATGCATCAGAAGGTGCGAGGCCCTTGCTAAATTCTGTGCACAGACTTTGAGATCTATGCTTTAGACTGTATCTAAACCTGCTCCAACATGGACTGACATTCTGGCCTACTTTCAGCCGATGCGACTTGTCTGTCGCTGAACAGTCGCTTTTTATGTATTCAGCACCTATGTATAATGTTGTAAAAATGCTCTAGAAGCTAAAGTCGCAGAAATGTCACACATATTTGGCCTGCAACTTTCTGTGCGACAAATTCAGACAGGAAAAATCAGTATAAATCCTTAGAAAATTATCCCCCAGTGTCTCCATCTGCTGGCGGTATTGAATAAGCATTGCTGCACTGATGGGGTATGCATTAGACGAAAAAAAAGAAGAAAAAGAAGAATAATACGCCCAGAAAAGAGGCGAAAAGGAGAAAAACGTAAAAAAACGTGAAAAAAAAGTAAGAGGAAGAGAAGGGAAAAAAAGGTGGAAATGGGTTTAAAAGTGATTTCGGCGGAGAAATATATATATATATATATATATATATATATATATATATATATATATGCGCACACACACACATAGATATAAACGTATTCTCCGTTGAGATATTGCAGCCGCTGCTGTGTCCAGGCCCAGGAGCCTTAGCACTGT